>NC_052161.1:75033920-75278503 GCF_902713615.1 Scyliorhinus canicula
TAACATGGTCTCTTAAATTTACACAAAAGAACATGTTCAGCAACAGGAAGGACATCGCAGAATCCTCCCATACTTCACAACACCTGAGAATATCAGCCCAATTTATCATCATAGGACACTCCTTTCATCCTAAGACCAATTTAGTGAACTTTCAGTATCTCACCTCATAGGAACACAGCAACAGGAATAAGCCATTCAGCCCATCGGGCCTGCTCCATTGTTCAATAGACCATGGCTGATCACCTACCTCAAAGCCATTTTCCCGCACTATCCCGACATTCCTTGACGTCATCAGTTTCCAGACACCTAACAATTTCTGCCTTGGGTATGCTCAATGATTGAACTTCCACAACCTTCTGGAGTAAAGAATTCCAAAGATTCACCATCCTCTGAGTGCAAAGATTCCTCCTCATTTCAGTCTTAAATGACCTGTTCCAAATTCTTAGACTGTGTCCCCTGGTTCGACGCTCCCCAGACTGGAGAAATGTCTTTTTTACATCCACCCTGTCACATCCAGTAAAGTTTGTACATTCAATGAGATTATATGTCATGCTTCAAAACTCCAGGCCCAGTTTCCTGAAACTCTCCTCATTGGACATCCCACCATCTGTGGCATAACCACTCGAGGGCATTACACGACCACTATAAAACCACAGCTCACATAAGCCCTGCCCCTCACTTCCAGCAGAGACTGGAGGAACAACACCAGTGTAGCAGAGGTCCCAGTCAAGCCTCCACATGTGGCATAGACACAGTTTGTACAGCTGGTCAAATTTACTGTGTTTCTAGAGTTAGATCAGCAGAGTGTCAAACTCATTTATTAGTTTTGTCATTACTAAATAAATACTTTCAACTTACTTCGAGGACTGGAGTATTTATTCAACATCACCTACGGTTAGTAGCGACTTATGTTGCTTGTCATAATATATACACATGTATATGATGGTGCACAGACAGACACTGACTGACACACTAAATGACCAATCAACACACAGAACACAGCAGCCAATCACCAGACAGGAGACGGCCACTATAAAGCCAGAGGGCATCAGTTTTCCCGCTCTCTTGGGATGCAGCCTCTGAGACAGCCAGAGCCCATGAGCAGTAACACGAACATCCACCATGGGTTAGTAAGATAGTCTGGTCAGGTTAGCCTCAGGTCTCCAGTAAATTCAGCATCGTGTCAACCCACAGTTCAAGTATGTTTAACAGCTCATAGTTCAATAAGTTGTACTTCTACAAGTGTTGGAAGCCTGTCTCTCTCACTGCTATGGTAAACGCAGTCTTCGCAGACCCAGCATACCCAACACATCATGGTACCAGTGCGTGATGTTAGAGTTTGACGGACCTAGTCTGAGATAGTCTGCCTTTGACCAGCGATCAGCCATCCGGTAACATGGACAGCGTACGCCCTCCCCCGCCGCTCCGTGTCGCCGGCAACCTCGGTGCCAACTGGAAGATTTTTAAGCAGAAGTTTCAGCTGTATCTGAAAGCCACCGACCTCGAAGCCGCCTCCGATGCCTGAAAGATTGCTCTCTTTCTCTCCACGGTCGGGGACCACGCCATCCACAGTTTTAACTGCCTCACATTTCCTGAAGGTGAGGACAAGTACAAGTTCAAAACAGTCATGCTCAAGTTCGACAGCCACTGTGACATTGAAGTCAACGAGAGTTTTGAATGCTACATGTTTCAACATCGTTTGCAGGGTATGGATGAACCTTTTCAATCTTTCCTCATCCATCTTCGCATCCTCGCGCAATCCTGTAATTACGGCTCCACCTCCGACTCCATGATCCACGACCAGATCGTTTTCGGGGTGCACTCGGACCCCCTACGCTAGCAGCTCCTTAAAGTGAAGCAGCTCACCCTCGCTATAGCCATTGAAACCTGCGTTCTGCATGAGCACGCTACTAACCGGTACTCGCACATTAAAGCGGCAGAGACGGCGTGGCAAGGCCACCCCAATGCGGAGTGGGTGCAGGCCATAAAACAGCTCCAGGGCCTGAGTCTGGGTGAAGGCAGCCACTTCGCGCGCTTTTCCTGCGCTCCTGCACATGCGCGCAACGACTGAGGGGACGGCGAGGCCGAGGACCGAACTGCGCAGGTGCGCACAACATACGACCGCACCGCACATGCACGTGACACACGTAGCGTCCTGACGTCAGCGTCACAACGTGCAACAACTGTGGCTCCTCCCACTTAAAGCACAATGTCCCGCGAAATCTCGACGCTGTCTCCAGTATGGCAAGCTTGGGCACTAGGCAGCCCTGTGCAGATCTGCTCAACTATCTGCCTCCCATCACTCCCAGCAGCAGCGCAGGAATGTCCGGTCCGTGCAACAACCAGTTACAGATTCCGACTCCGACATGGTTCCAGACCCTGACACCAAGGATCTCACACCCCCATTCCGGGTGGGCATCATCACCAAGCATACGATGCTTTCCAAAAAAAAGGCCAAGCCCTTCCCAGTGATGAGCATTGATCCAGACGACGAGTGGTGTGCCACCTTTACGGTCAACAAATCTCGCATACGCTTCAGGCTGGACACCGGCACTTCAGCCAACCTCATTATGCAGTCTGACCTGGACAGCCTCCACGTTAAGCCGACCATCCTTCCATCTACCTGCCAGCTTCTCGACTACAATGGCAATGCCATTGCTGCCAGTGGCTCATGCCAGCTTGTGGTGTTGCACCGTTCCTTAAAGGCCACCCTGCGCTTCGAGATTGTAGGGTCCACCAAAGCTTCCCTGCTCGGTGCTCAGGCGTGCAAGATCCTTAATCTCGTACAGCGGGTTCACTCCATGTCGCCCACTGAGGCATCAGCCTCGCCAGATGCCGACTTTCAGACACAACTGAAGGACTTCATTGCTCGATACCACAGCCTCTTCGAGGGTATGGGCACACTCCCATACACGTACAAAATTCTTTTAAAACCAAATGCCACGCCTGTGGTTCATGCACCCCGCGGGTGCCGGCGCCCTTTAAGGACTGCCTCAAGCAGCAGCTGCAGGACCTCCAGGACCAGTGCATCATTTCTAAGGTAACGGAACCCACCGACTGGGTCAGCTCCATGGTGTATGTTAAGAAACCATCAGGGGAACTACGCATTAGCATCGACCCCAAAGATTTGAACCGTAACATCTTGAGCGAACACTACCCTATCCCAAAGTGCGAAGAACTCACCTGCGAAATGGCTCGCGCCAAATTTTTCACAAAGTTGGACGCATCCAAAGGTTCTGGCAGATGCAACTTGACGCATCCAGTCGGAAGCTCTGCACCTTTAACACCCCATTTGGCCGGTATTGTTAAAACCGGATGCCGTTTGGCAACATCTCTGCCTCGGAAAGGTGTTCCACCGAATAATGGAGCAAATGATGGAGGGCAACAAGGGGGCCCGGGCGAAACGTAGATTACATCATTGTCTGGTCCACCACTCCGCAGGAACACATCGATCGACTCCAAACCGTTTTCCGGAGAATCCATGAGTATGGCCTCCGCCTCAACAGAGCCAAATGCTCCTTTGGTCAAGCAGAAATAATGTTCCTCAGCGACCACATTTCGCAGTTTGGTGTGCAGCCGGATGCAGACAAGGTGTCGGCGATCAATGCCATGAAGACACCGGAGGACAAGAAGGCGGTCTTCCGCTTACCGGGGATGGTCAACTTCCGGGGGAAGTTTCTCCCCAATCTCGCATCTCACACCACAGCTCCACGCAATCTGGTGAAGAAAACCACCGACTTGCAGTGGATCCCCGCTCACGAGCAAGAGTGGCGTGAACTCAGGGCGAAACTCACCAAAGCCCCTGTATTGGCATTCTTCGACCCTGCCAAGGAGACAAAGGTTTTCACAGATATGAGCCAGTCTGGCATTGGAGCAGTGCTCCTCCAACGCGACGACTCCTCCTCATGGGCTCCAGTTGCATACGCATCGCTTGCAATGACGCCCACTGAGCAACGCTATGCTCAAATCGAGAAAGAGTGCCTGAGCCTCCTCACGGGAATTGTAAAATTCCATGACTACGTATATGGACTCCCCAAATTTACAGTCAAAACGGACCACAGGCCACTGGTCCACATTATACAGAAGGACCTCAACCTCAATATGAGGACCTCAACGCCTGCAAAGCATCCTCCTTAAACTCAGGCGGTATGACTTCGAACTGGTCTACACCCCGGGCAAGGAGCTCATCGTGGCCGAAGCTCTCTCCCGCTCCGTCACTACGCCATGCGAGCAGTCGGGTTTCATTTGCCAAATTGATGCCCATGTTGAGTTCTGCGCATCTAACGTGCCCGCCACTGACGAACGAGTCGTCCAGATTCATCGTGAAACAGCCAAGGATCGTCTGCTCCAACGCGTCATGCGCCATCTTACAGACGGATGATTCAAAGGCCAATGCCCGCAATTCTACAACGTTAAAGATGATTTGGCAGTCGTAGATGGAATTCTGTTGAAGTTGGACTGGATCGTCATTCCACAAAGCATGCGGGAGCTCGTCCTTGATCAGCTCCATGAGGGTCACCTGGGGGTGGAGAAATGTCGCCGGCCGGCCCGTGAGGCAGTGTACTGGCCTGGCATCAATCAGGACATTGCCAACACTGTTCTAAACTGTCCAATGTGCCAACGGTTCCAGCCGGCTCAGTCAAAAGAGACCTTGCAGCCACATGAACTGGCGTCATCCCCATGGACCAAGGTTGGCATTGATGTCTTCCACGCACAAGGCCAGGACTATGTCCTCATTGTGGATTACTTCTCTAACTACCCAGAGGTGGTTAGGCTGCATGACCACACATCGGCAGTGGTCATCCGTGCATGCAAGGAGACCTTTGCTCGTCATGGCATTCCACTCACGGTTATGACCGATAGTGGCCCGTGTTTTGCCAGTCAGGAATGGACCAAGTTTGCCCGGCGGTATAATTTCACGCACGTCATCTCGAGTTCTCACTACCCCCAGTCAAATGGCAAAGCAGAAAAGGGAGTACACATTGTCAAACGGCTCCTGTGCAAAGCGGCTGATGCGGGTTCCGACTTTTACCTCGCTCTACTAGCCTACAGGTCGACTCCTTTGTCCACTGGTCTGTCCCCAGCACAATTGCTAATGAACCGCACATTACGGACAACGGTGCCTGCAATCCACATCTCGGACCTTGACAACTTTCCGCTCCTGCAAAGAATGCAACTGTCTCGGGCCCAACACAAGTCGGCGCATGACGCCCACGCCACGGATCTCCCTGTTCTGGTCCCTGATGACCAGGTTCGTGTTCAACTCCCTGAAGGTGGCTGGTCTGCCACTACTGTGGTGATCAAGCAAGTGGCCCCCAGATCATTTCTGGTTCGTGTGCAGGATGGCTCTTTTCTTCGGCGTAATAGGCGGGCACTGTGGCTGCTTCCACGCTCGCCACCAGATCGTGATACCCTGCCTCGCCCTCAGGACACGCCCTTCCAAGAGCTCGCTGGTCTACCTCTTCTGTTGCCACCCTCTACGGCTGATACAGCCCCGCCCATTCCAGAGCAGGCGGACCTTGACCCACCCTTGAGGCGGTCAACCAGAATTCGTCGTCCACCACAGAGACTAAATTTATGATCTGATTGTTTTGTTACCTTGGTTCTTCGTTTGCTCGTTTGTACATAATGTTTTTTTTATATTCCATGATTTGTTATATGCACTCTATCTGCACTAGACTACTTCCCGTGTAAATACGTTTGGATCTTTGTATATAGTCAGGTTCCTGGTCATGTAAATATGCTCACATACTCTGTATATAGTCAGGCACATTTACATACCACACTATTTATTGTCATACACACATTTTGTTTTCAAAAGGGAGAGATGTCACAAGTATATGATGGTGCACAGACAGACACTGACTGGTACACTGAATGACCAATCAACACACAGAACACAGCAGCCAATCACCAGACAGGACATGGCCACTATAAAGCCAGAGGGCACTAGTTTTCCCGCTCTCTTGGGATGCAGCCTCTGAGACAGCCAGAGCCCGTGAGCAGCAACACAAACATCCACCATGTGCTAGCAGGATAGTCTGGTCAGGTTAGCCTCAGGTTAGGGAGGGAGGGAGGGAGAGGGGGGGGGGGGGAACGGCTAAACCTGAGGAAAGAAAGGTGAACCATGGGGGGAGGGGGGGGGGGGGGGGGAGGGAGGGGGGAGACAGCTAAACCTGAGGAAAGAAAGGCGAACCATGGAGGGGGGGGGGGGGAACAAGAGAGAAGAACTAGCGAGGTGGGGGGGAGCAGGAAAATAGGAGCCAAAAGGAAGGCACGGGATACCAAAACGTGCATGACATCTCCAGGAGCGGGGAACGAGGAAAATAAAGACGGAAGACGGGAGGAGCAGTAGAAGCGGAGGCGAGCGCGAGACGGCAGCGAGATCCGTCCGGGAGAGGCAGGCGACAACAACACGAAACACAGCCAAGTATCGCACACTGTAATTATCTCCCCAGCACCCAAATGTATATTTGCCTCCCCAATCCCCCCCACCCCCCCGGAAACAGTCGCCTACTTACGTGGTGTAAATAATTTTGCCAGGTGTACAGAGCTGCCGCTGTCGAGCTGGTGCACAATACCCTACCGGTTATCCTATTTCATATTTTATTGTATTTTTTTTTACTATGTACCATTTTCTTCTCCTTGGTATGTTGGGGTGTGCCCTTCTCTTCTAGATACGTGTATATATATATATATATATGTTTCTTATCCTGTGTACATAACGGTAATTATACCTTGTTCAAAAACCCAATAAAAAACATTTATAAAAAAAAGGTTAGCCCCAGGTCTCCAGTCAACTCAGCATAGTGTCCACCCATAGTTCAAGTATGTTTAACAGTTCATAGTTCAATAAAATAGAGTTGTACTTCACAAGCGTTGGAAGCCTGTCTCTCTCCCTGCTATGGTAAACGCAGTCTTCGCAGACCCAGCATACCCAACACATCATTACTCAAATAACATAACATAATAAAAGCTTGTTTCAAAGTGTCTAGGCCAGTTCTACAAGGTGAAAGCTAGTTTCAAACTGTGCAGGTCAGTTCTACAAGGGGAAGGCTAGTTTCAAACTGTGCAGGCCAGTTCTACAAAGTGAAAGCTTGTTTCAAAGTGTCTAGGCCAGTTCTACAAGGTGAAAGCTAGTTTCAAACTGTGCAGGTCAGTTCTACAAGGTGAAGTCTAGTTTCAAACTGTGCAGGTCAGTTCTACAAGGGGAAGGCTAGTTTCAAACTGTGCAGGTCAGTTCTACAAGGGGAAGGCTAGTTTCAAACTGTGCAGGTCAGTTCTACAAAGTGAAAGCTAGTTTCAAACTGTGCAGGTCAGTTCTACAAGGGGAAGGCTAGTTTCAAACTGTGCAGGTCAGTTCTACAAAGTGAAAGCTAGTTTCAAACTGTGCAGGTCAGTTCTACAAGGTGAAAGCTAGTTTCAAACTGTGCAGGTCAGTTCTACAAGGGGAAGGCTAGTTTCAAACTGTGCAGGTCAGTTCTACAAGGGGAAGGCTAGTTTCAAACTGTGCAGGTCAGTTCTACAAGGGGAAGGCTAGTTTCAAACTGTGCAGGCCAGTTCTACAAGGTGAAAGCTAGTTTCAAACTGTGCAGGTCAGTTCTACAAGGGGAAGGCTAGTTTCAAACTGTGCAGGTCAGTTCTACAAAGTGAAAGCTAGTTTCAAAGTGTCTAGGCCAGTTCTACAAGGTGAAGTCTAGTTTCAAACTGTGCAGGTCAGTTCTACAAGGGGAAGGCTAGTTTCAAACTGTGTAGGTCAGTTCTACAAGGGGAAGGCTAGTTACAAACTGTGTAGGTCAGTTCTACAAAGTGAAAGCTAGTTTCAAAGTGTCTAGGCCAGTTCTACAAGGTGAAGTCTAGTTTCAAACTGTGCAGGTCAGTTCTGGGCGAGAGAGTGGAGTCGAGACGGAAGTGCCTAGTAGAGCTGGAGAAGATAGAATATAGTTACAGTTAGAGTAGTGTTAGTGAGTCTAGTTTAATATAATCTATTTGTTTACTGTAGGAATAAGTGATGTACATTATTTAAGTAGTGTAAATAAATTTAGCTTTGTTGAAAAACATAGCTTCAAGTGTCTTTGTGAACATTACGCTTTCCATCCTGAAGTCAACCTCACAAAAATCACCACACAGACCAGATTTGAAAGCTAGTTTCAAAATGTGCAGATCTGTTCTACAAGGTGAAGGCTAGTTTTAAACTGTGCAGACCAGTTCTCCAAGGTGAAAGCTAGTTTTAAACTGTGCAGGCCAGGTCTACAAGGTATGGGCGAGCTTCACACTGTGCAGACCAGTTCTACAAGGTGAAGGCTTGTTTTAAACTGTGCAGGCTGTGGCATTATAGAAATGTACAGCATGTGAAGAGTTAATGTCATGTTACAATTAGCCACTAGATGGAGCTAGGGAAGGTACTATTAAAGACACTGACTCTTATGTTTCTGGGAGAGAGTGGAGTAGAGGAGAGGAGACTAGAGTGAAGTGCATAGCAGAGCTGGGGAAGATAGAATGTAGTTACTGTTAGAATATAGAGATACTGTTAGTGTGCAGGCGAGCTTTATACTGTGCAAGTTAGCTTTAAACATTTCAGACGAGCTCTGCAATGTGCAGGCTAGCTTTTGCAGCCACTGAAAATATTGCTGCTGATCCATCCAGCCAATCAACAGCAAAGTTAGTGCTGGCTCCACTAAACTGAGCAGGCAGTCCCAAGTTAATCCTGCTGCCTGCATTGCAATCAATGGGCAGGGGTTCATCGCGCATCACGACGCCTGGGCACATTTTCAGGAGTCTAACAAATTTAACCCACCCCACCACTCTGCGCATAAATCCCAATAACACACTATGTGTGTACAGATTCCATCAATACACCCTGTCGACAAACTGTAATAACAAACAGTGCTTCAAAATAGGAGTATAATCCTGACGGCACAGGGCAATTAACTGCAACCACACACTAAATACAAGAGTATGTCAGCCTGGGAACCACATGGATGGTGCTTTAAGGAAATGGAGAGTTTAGCTTTAATTTCAGTCAGCGTTTAATCAAATGGAAAATTCCCAGAAAGAAAGGATTCCCTTTTGATGCTGAACACAGCAACTGAACTGAAACTTCATGGCACAAATTTCAATCACAGAGAATAAAAACGTAAGTTTTACACATATCAAGTGATAAGGGAGCAGAAAGCAGTGAGGTAGAAAGACAGTATTACTGGATTAATAAATACATATGATAGGATCAGTGAAGGAAATTACACCAACTGGCAAAGACCATAATGTCAAAGTGATATGTCCTTTGAATGTTGGAGATAAGATGATTGAATCAAATTCAATGAATTTAAGCTTCCACTAGTCTATTGGTTGGCAAAGACTAAAATGTCCGCCTCTGCATACAGATGCACAGAAATACACTCAACAACAGATTTTACTGCTGCTTCTTTTTGGCATTGTTTCATTTGCAATAGCTTTTGCCACATTTTTGTTTTGCTTGTGCAATTCTCTTGGAATCCGACATTTCACACACTATCACAAGCCTCCAGTGAAATAAACCATCGGGCGGGATTATCCATCCAGCGATGCCGGAATTGGGCGGAGATTTGTGCGTCAGCCAAAAATCGAGGCCGACACTTGTCGCCCAATGGAATGCCATGCTCCAGTGCTTCGACAGCGGCGCAAATGCATTCTACACCGCACATAGAGTAAATGCTGTTGGCATTTCATTAACGGGCCTGCCCCAGTATTCTCCGGGCCTCCCACAATGCTCTGCCTCCGTCAGGAAGAATTATCGACGGAGAGGTTCATTAACGGTATTTACACTTTTGGACACTAAGGGGAAATTTAGCATGGTCAATCCACCTAACCTGCACATCTCTGGACTGTGGGAGGAAACTGGAGCACCCGGAGGAAACCCCCAGCAGACAAGGAGAGAAAATGCAAACTCCACACAGTCAGTAACTGAAGGCTAGAATTGAACCTGGGACCCTGGCGCTGTGAGGCAGCAGTGCTAACCACTGTGCTACCGTGCCACTGTCCTCAGCCACCCCCATAAACTGCAGGGCCCGTGTCTCAATGGGGGGGGGGGGGGGGGGGGGCGCTGATGAGGGCTCTGACGTCTGGCAGTGCAGAGCCCATCAGAGCTCTCTCCAGTCTGTTGTGAGCCAACCTTTAATGCGGGACACAGAGAGGGCATTTTTCATCGTGGAGGGAGTCAGGGGGGCAGGGGGTCGGGCATGGCAGCACTGCTGGACATGGGTGGGCCAGGGCATGGTATGATGCTGGGTGGGAGCAGTGCCAGGCAATTGGTCGTTGGCTGGACCCTCCGAGCCCCTTTGCGGGAAAAGGGCATCCCATCTGCACTCGATCACATTGAACCACCTGGCCTGGTTCGCATTCCCGAATTGTGGGGCTGCACCCCTCAATGGCATGACTGCGTGCTGTCTGGGATTTGCTCTGCGAGATCGGTTTCAGTGCTGCTCCCACTTGTTGGCGGGGAGCTGGCTATTGGCGAAGATCAGTTAGATTATTCCAGCAAAGAGCCAACAGAGATACGATGAGTCGAATGGCCTCCTCTGAAAATTATAAATCTTGTTAAAAATGCTTACTGGTCAATAAGGCATGACTTAACAATTAGTACATTTGTGAAAACGCAGCAAGAATTCATTAAAATTCTGTAATTTTTACTATCCTACATGAGAGCAATGATGACATTTGGAACGTGTTTCATTGACTGGGTCAATGGGGGTCAGAAAAGGTCTCCCATGAATGAAATACTTTTATTTCATATAGCTTACTTACTGAAGAATAAATATTTACTATAATTGAGCATCATTGGAATTCTGTTTGGACAAGACATTAAATTGAATGATGAAATAGATTGGAAAATAGAACAAGTTTTTATCATGTTCCTTCTTAACTATTCTGCTATTTTCCTCCCTTACCTTTTTATTCACAAATATAATTTCAATCAGGATTGCTAATGTCCTATTTTTATGAGCTATTTTTCCACAGGCACATCTTTCTGTATCTTTTCACTGTCCCATATTACTATTGTACAACTCCATGTCAAAATGTCAAGGACTCACAAAATCTCAGGTTTGCATGGTCAGTTTGGCAGAGGTTTGCATGGTCAGTTTGGCACTGGCAACATGGCAGTGCCGACCCGGCCGTGACAATCTGTGCCGGGTAGATTGCTGGGGAGGGCCCTCTGGGGATCCCAGCTTGGGGGAGGGGGTTTCCATTCTGTCTGATGTGGGGGAGGGGGTGCGGGGAAGAGTGCCAAGACCTTTGAAGGGGGTGGGAATTTGGCAGTGATGGAGGGATGCCGGCAGTGACAGGGGGAGCGGGCAATGAGGGGAGGGGGTAGTGTGGAGTGAGGGGGGGTCTGGAACTGAGGCGGTGGACATGACAGTGAGGTAAGAGCGCTGGCGACACTGTTGCTGTGATTGTTGGGAATGTGGGGTTAGGAAGGAACGCCTCTGATAATTACATGGGGAAGCCGGGAACAATCCCCGATAATTATGCGGTGGGCAGGGATGGTAGAGCTCCCTGATATGTTTGTGGTGAGCGGGGAGGCTGGGGGGGCGGGGTGCTAATCAAGATGGCCTTGCTGGCTCAATCAGGCCCCAACGCACCAGGCGGACAGTGTAAACCACGCCCCCAATATTTCTTTGTTAGAATGGCTTTAGATCTGGTCTGAACACTCGGCTGTGCATCTGGAGGGCTTTCCATCAGAGACTGACACTCTAATAATCAATAATCGCTTAATGTCACAAGTAGGCTTCAATGAAGGTACTGTGAAAAACCCCTAGTTGCCATATTCCGGCGCCTGTTCGGGGAGGCTGGTACAGGAATTGATCCGTGCTGCTGGCCTTGTTCTGCATTACAAGCCAGCTGTTTAGCCCACTGTGCTAAACCAGTCCCTAAAAAGTCATGGGAAAATTCAACTGATAGTTAAAGCCCAACAATAAAACCGTTTATGTTTAAACACACAAGCGTCAAGATCTCAATAAGAAGTCACCACCACTGCCACACAAAGAACCCACAACCGTACATAATGTGACTTTTATTGCTGCCTTTTTCATATGGATTTGTAGAACGTCCATATTAATTTCTCTGATCATATATTGAGGAAAGGATCAATAAAATGCCAGACTTTTTCTTAATCCCGGATTATTCCCAAAACAAGGGAGTAATGGCACAGATTCCTCTTAACCCCCCACCCCCCATCCCGCTCCCCCCAGCACCCAGTGGGATCTGGTTGTTACACTCCTGCAATGATTCCCTCATCTTTCACCAACTGGGGGCAGCCACTCGTAATTGGCAACTTAAAGCAGGTACTCCATTACAGCACGATTCCAACTTTTACGACCCTATGTATCATGTATTTACATTGATGGTCATTCTGAGAATCTGCTCTCGTGCAAGCCTCTGCCTGGTAGTAGTCTGTGATACACTCAAACACGGGGAGAATGTGCAAACTCCACACGGATAGGGATCCAGAACCGGGATCGAACCTGGGACTTTGGTGCCGTGATGCAGCAGTGCTAACCACTACGCCACCGTGCTGCCCCTGCCACCGAATGTTTTGAACCATTGTTTAAACAAGTGATAGAAGACAAAATGTGTGAATGCGGTGGACTAAAAACTGTGGATTCTCTGCTCTCCGACTTCGAAATCGCGGAGAATTCGTTCTGGTGCCAATATCGGGAGCGGCGCCGGATTTTGTATTCTCTTCCCCCTGAAAAGCGGCGTACTCTAGGAGCACACCCACCAAGTATCCATTGCCTGAGGTCCGCCCTGCGATGCTCCATCCCCCACCGGCCGAGTTCCCAACAGCGCGGGTGCGTCTGCTCACACCGTTCGGGAACAACGCGTAGTGGCGCTATCACAGTCGGGAGGGCCAATTCGTGGGCAGGGGGGCTTCATTCGGGGCTGGGGGCACTGTGCGTGGGCAGTCCAGGGCGCATGAGCGACCGAAGGCGGGCACTACTTTTGGGGCCTGGGTATGCGGGCTGAGTCCACCATGGAGCATGGCATGGTGCTGCAGGCCGCCGCCCTGCGCATGTGCGGCCATGGAATTGGAAATGCTCAGGGCCATATCGGCAGCTCGAGCTGCGAGCTCTATGCTGCGTTCCTGCTAGCTCCCAGCAAAACGGGGAATCGGTGTCCGTTTGTGCCAGTTTTCCCGGCGTAACAGCCCACCCTTTTCACGCTGGCATTAGAACTTAGTCTCCAAAACGAAGAATCCAGCCCCTGGTTTTTCACGTCTGTAATGTGGGCTCAATGTTGTAGGCAGTGCTTCGTGTTAATGCTTTCAAAGAACAAAGAAAATTACAGCACAGGAACAGGCTCTTCTGCCCTCTTAAGCCTGCACTGACCACATTGCCCGTTTGAACTAAATCCCCTACCCTTCTGGGGTCCGTATCCCTCTATTCCCGTCCTATTCATGTAACCAGGGGCTGGTTTAGCTCACAAGGCTAAATCGCTGGCTTTTAAAGCAGACCAAGCAGGCCAGCAGCATGGTTCAATTCCTGTACCAGCCTCCCCGGACAGGCGCCGGAATGTGGTGACTAGGGGCTTTTCACAGTAACTTCATTGAAGCCTACTCGTGACAATAAGCGATTTTCATTTCATTTCATTTGTCAAGACGTCCCTTAAAAGTCACTATCATGGGGTGGAATGTGGCGCAGTGGTTAGCACTGGGACTGCGGCGCTGAGGACCTGCGTTCGAATCCCGGCTCTAGGTCACTGTCTGTGTGGAGTTTTCACATTCTCCCCATGTCTGAATTGGCCACGCTAAATTGCCCCTTAATTTGAGAAAAAATAATTGGGTACTCTAAATATTTTTAAAAAGTCACTATCATATCTGCTTGCACTACCTCCCTCGGCAGCGAGTTCCAGGCTCCCACCACCCTCTGTGTAAAAAAACGTGCCTCGTACATTTCCTTTAAACCTTGCCCCTCACACTTTAAACCCATGCCCCCATAGTAATTGACTCTTCCATCCTCGGAAATAGCTTCTGACTATCCACTCTGTCCATGCCCCTCAATCTCCTGCGAGTTCAAATCCTACACCAGAACAGAAATCCACGCTGATAATTCATTGCAGTACTGAGGGAGAGCTGCACTGTTGCAGGGATTGTCTTTTGGATGATATATTAAACAGATGTCCCATCTACCTTCACAGGTTAACGGTGGCAAAGTGGTTAGTATTGCTGCTTCACAGCGTCATGGATTCGGGTTCATCTCCAATCTTGGGGAACTGTGTGTGTGGAGTTTGTATGTTCTTCTTGTGTCTGCGTGGGTTTCCTCTTGTTGATCCGGTTTCCTCCCACAGTCCATAGATGTGCAGGTGAGGTGGATTGGCCATGATCAATTGTACCTTCGTGTCCAAAAGGTTAGGTGGGGTCTTGGGATAGGGTGGAGGCATGGGCCAAGATAGAGTGCTCTTTCAGAGCGTCAGTGCAGACTTGATGGGCCAAATGGCCTCCTTCTGCAATGTAAGGATTCTAGGATTCTATGAAGAGAAAGGAAACTCTCCCTAGTGTACTGGCCATTATTACACCTCCCCATCATCATTAAAACTGATGATTCTGTTCGTGGCTTCTTGCTATTTGCTGTGTTTTTTGCATTACAACAGTGACTGCATTTCAAAAGTATTTCAGTGGCTGTAAGAGGCTTTGTGGTGTTTTGAGCTTGCGAATGGTGCAATATAAATGGAAGTATTTTTCAAACCCAGATTGACTATAGGAACCTGATGTGAAATGAATTTGGGCAGCATCAGACAGCATTAAACCGTGCTAAATCTATCTATAATTCATATTCTCACTCGGGTAGCCTCAGCAATCACAAAATATTATCGTGCTGCTTGCGGAGAGACTAATCTTTTGAAGTTGATGTCGAGGCACATAGTTTGCCCCACATCAGAGGAAGCTCCATGTCGTGTCCAGCTGTGATGTACCTGACCTGGGAATGCCCGATATACCCAGCGGTGGTTTGAATGGGGAAGCGCTCCATTCTCAGCTGTACCATCCCTCACGTTGATGAACACACTCAAAAATAAATAGAGAAAAAATGTTCAAAAGATGAATTTTGGATTTGTAAAACGCGCAGTTTCATCAAAAATATATTTATGATTAACAATCCACCTCACAGGAATATCAGTTCACTCATCTAATTTGTTTCGGGGTGTTACAACACTTGGGTCAGATGTCAGCATTAAATATTGTCAGACATGGGACAGAATGGATTTAATTTACGATGGCAACAACAACCACTTGAATTTAAATAGCACCATTAACAGTAAAAATCTCCTCAGGTGCTTGGCAGGAGCATTATCAAATAAAATGTAACATTAAGTCTCATAAAGAGGTAACAGGACAGGTGGCCAAAAGGTTAGTTTGAAAGGTAGGTTTTAAGGAATATTTTGATGGAGGAGAGAGTTCTGGGATAGAATTCCAGAGCTTCGGACCTCAGCAGCTGAAGGCATCGCCACCATTGGCGGAGTGTTGGAAACTGAAGGGGCAACGCAGATATCTGGCTGAGTTGAAGGACCGGGAAGGGGAATGTCCACAGAGGAATTTCAATGTGACTTTGAACTTGTTAAAAATCAAAGTGGTATTACCAGAGTGTAATCTGACAAACTTGAGTGAGTGTACTCCACTTGAAAAGTGCGCTTAATGTAATGCTCAGTGAGGTATTCAAGATGAAATTGGTTGCTTTCTTTCCATGTTTCAAATAGCAACCATTGTAGCACAGTGGTTAGCACTGCAGCCTCACGGCGTTGAGGTCCTAGGTTCGATCTCGGCTTTGGGTCACTGTCCATGTGGAGTTTGCACATTCTCCCCGTGTTTGCGTGGGTTTCGCCTCCATAACCCAACGATGTGCAAGGTAGGTGGATAGGCTACGCTAAATTGTCCATTAATTGGAAAAATGAATTGTGTACTCTAAATTTATATTTAAAAAAATAGCACCCATTGGCAGAGACCAATTTAATGTCACTTAGTACGCATGTAGGGACTGTTTTGGGCTGTGCATTTAGCAATGAGCCTGAGACTGCCCAAAGGTGCATCCTATGAAAGTTGCTTGAAGTAAGAAAGTCAAAACCTTTCAATCATCAGTCTAAAATTGATTCCAAGCCTCGGGATGAAATCATAGTCCCCTCGCTCAATGTCCTCGAATGCTAAATATCTAAATGAACCAGTTAAATAGCCATCCTCCTCATTTACACCGCCGCACAGCACATAATGCCCTCAAGATTAGGGGAGAAATCTGCTGCCTTTGTGGTGACAATGCACAAATATGCCAAGAGATGGTTTGCCCACCCCTCCCTGTGAAACAGGTACCCATTGAGGATCCCTTCTCCCATAATCTTGCCCCGAATGTCTGAAAATGCCAACCTTTGGAGCTTTCAATGCAGCCGACAGTGATGGTGAAGGTGCGTATACCTTCATTTGGCAATTCACTGTTTCTACAGCTGTCCCATAAGACCATAAGACATAGGAGTAGAATTAGGCCACTCGGCCCATCGTGTCTGCTCCACCATTCAATCATGGCTGATATTTTTCTCATCCCCATTCTCCTGCCTTCTCCCCATAACCCCTGATCCCCTTATTAACCAAGAACCTATCTATCTCAGTCTTAAAGACACTCCGTAATTTGGCCTCCACAGTCTTCTGCGGCAAAGAGTTCCACAGATTCACCACCCTTTAGCTGATGAAATTCCTCCTCATCTCTGATTTAAAGGATTGTCCCTTTAGACTGAGATTGTGCCCTCTGGTTCTAGTTTTTGCTACAAGTGGAAACATCCTCTCCACGTCCACTCGATCCAGGCCTTGCTGTATCCTGTAAGTTTCAATAAGGTCCCCCCTCATCCTCCTAAACTCCAATAAGTACTGACCCAGAGTCCTCATATGACAAGCTCTTCATTTCAGGGATCATTCTCGTGAACCTCCTCTGGACCCTTTCAAAGGCCAGCAAATCCTTCCTTAGATACGGGGTCCAAAACTGCTCACAACACTCCAAATCGAACTTCAAATGGAGTCTGACCAGAGCCTTATACAGCCTCAGAAGCACGTCCCTGGTCTTGTATTCTAGCCCTCTCGACAAGAATGCTAACATTGCATTTGCCTTCCTGCTGACTAACCTGCACATTAACCTTAAGAGAATTGTGAACAAGGACTCCCAAGTCCCTTTGTGCTTCTGATTTCCACAGTATCACCCCATTTAGAAAATAGTTTATGCCTCCATTTCTCCTTCCAAAGTGCATAACCTCACACTTTTCCACATTGTATTCCTAGCCTGTCCAAGTCCTTCTGCAGCCCGCCTGCTTCCTCAATACTACCTGCCCCTCTACTGGGACGAAATTCTCCGACCCTCCAGCAGGGTCGGAGAATCGCCTGGGGCCGCCGAAAATCCCGGCCCCGCCGTGGCAGAGATTCTCCGCCACCAGGGAAGTGGCGGTGGCGGGAATCTCGCCACTCCGATTGGAGAGGCCCTGCGGTGATTCTCCGGCCCGGATGGGAGGCCTCTCCCGCCGCCGAGGTTTGAGCCACCTCTGGAACGGCGGGACCAGCGGCGCGAGCGGGCCCCGGGATCCTGGGGGTGGCGGAGGGCGATCGAACCCCGGGGGGTGCCCCCACGGTGGCCTGGCCCGCGATCGGGGCCCCCCGCTCAGATTCCGGGCCAGTGCCCTGGGTGCACTATTTCTCGTCTGCGGCCGCCACATCCTCCGCCATGACGGAAGCGGAAGAGAACCCCACATCGCGCATGCGCCGGCAGTGACGTCAGCGGCCAGCTTCCGCTGACGTCACTGCCGGCGCATGTGCCGACTGGCGAAAGCCTTTCGGCCAGCCCCACTGCCGGGGGCGCCGGTTTTTTACGCCAGTCTTCTGGTGCCAACCGCTCCGGCGCGGGGCTGGCCCCCAAAGGTGGGGAGAATTCCCCACCTTTGGGGAGGCCCGACCCCTGAGTGGTTGGCGCTACTCCCCTACGCCGGGACCCTCCGTTACGCCGGGTAGGGGAGAATCCCGCCCGAGGTGTTAAACCAAGACCCCAACTGCCCTCTTACATTAGTGTAAAAGATCCTGCAATACTATTCAAAGAAGGCGTTCCCAGGGCTTTGCAGACATACCCAGCAGCCTCAGCACCTTGCCGACAAGTGTGAAGAGACTCATACCCCAGGTGTGTGTGGAGTTGGTGTGTGGTTGTGAGGGAATCTAGATGTCCTTGGTGTGAGTGGTAGCTGTAGACCACATCTTCTGCAACACCCCTTAGAACAGAAATCTGGTCACTGGTCTTACATTTCCTCATGAATCCCAAGATTGCAGCTGTGCAGGTTCTTGGCGACACTGTGGAAATCTTCATGCATAAAGTGGCCGGAGAAGCAGTTTAACAAGGACACGGGGACTCCACACTGAGTAAAATAAAGAACTTTGATTTAGTCACAAATATGGTATTTACATTTCCCAGTAGATCCCTACCGGGTGACTCTCCGGTCTGTGCCTTACTGGCCAACCTATTATACAATGCTAAATGGAGTTCCCCCACCCCTCAGCAGGTGGAGCTTGTACTCTGAGAACCATGGGAAGATGATCAGTCCTACCTCGTACGTCCCATGCAGGATATTACAGGTAGTATAGAAAAGGGAGCAGGAGTAGACAATTCAATCCCTCGAACCTGCTCCACCATTCAATATGATCCTCCATCCCATGCTCCCTCTCTCTCGCCATACCCCTCAACACCTTTAGCAACTAGAAATCTACCTATTTCTTTCTTAAATATACACTATGACCTGGCCTCCACAGCCTTCTGTGGTAGAAAATTCCACTGGTTCGCCACCCTCTGAGTGAGGAAACATCACCTTGGTCCTAAATGACCACACCCATATCCTGAAGTCAAGCTAACAAAGAGAGTGAGGGAGAACTTCCATTCTGTGCCCTGCCAACCCTATTCTGGGCTGTGGGACTGCACAGCCCCATGAATAAGGAGGCTGGGAGAAGGGGAAGTTTGGATCAGAATATAGATTTCACTGTAATCTCTCCAGAAATCTTCTCTTCCACAGTTACAGGCACATGTCAGCCAAACTGGGTAAGGGCAGCAGGCTGCCTTCTTGAAAAGACATTTGTTTTCTTGGTAGGATGGCAGATTCATGGTCGCTTTAGAATTTACAATATATTTTATGTCATTCTCCAATTTGTTTCCAGGCTATAAAACAAATATGGAAGCAAGGGAGAAAAGTGCAAACACAATTTTAACAAGAATGGCACCAGAACCGAGAAATTACGGGTATCGGAGGATATGGAACATGTTGGGAATTGAAAATAAGGAAGTGCGGAGGGCACCCGACGGAGGTTGTTGAAATTCCGAATGGATTGGCAGGGTAGATATGGGGAGAATGTTTCTACAGGTGCGGGAGAATTCAAAATTAGAGCCCATGAATACAAGATAGTCCCTGAAAATCTGACAGATTTCATTTTACTCACAAGAGTGGGGACAAATGGTTAGAATGTGGAACTTGCTACTGCAGCAAGGTGGTTAAGGTAAATAACTTCGATTTTTGTCAAAAGGAATCAAGATGAATGGATGAGAGAAAGGAATGGAGAGATTTGCTGAAGGGGAGAGATGAAACATTTGGAATGGAGGTGAGTCGTGTGGCGTATAAACATTAGCACAGACTAATTGGGCTGAATGGCTAGTTTCGCTGCTGTATATTCCAGTTAATACTATGTATATAATTCTTGGGAATATCTTCCTCTTTGTGCCCTATCTACTTCACATCCTGACTCTCGATGTGGCAAATGGCTTTCGAGTGCAACTGTGAAAGCTAACTATCTTTGATCAAACATATATTAAAATTACATTTTTCAAAAGGAGAGGATTGCATTTATCCATTGAACCTTCTTTCGCATTTTCCATATTGGCTTCCTGGCCAATAGCTACCTTTCAAACAACATTTCTCCATCGTCTCTTTGTTGCTTGGAGGATCTTGCTGTGTGCAAATTGGCCGCAGCTTTTCCTACATCGCAACAGTGACTGCACGTCTCAATTATTTCATTGGCTATAAAGCACTTTAGGTTATACTGAAGTCATGACACGTGTGATAAAGATTTATCTTTTTTTTAATGGCTTCATTTTTCTTTCCACTTGAAGACTTTGGCCTCATGCAAATTCTTCGGTTGTAATTTAGTTTCTTCCGGGCCCAGAGTTCTGATGCTTTGAGCTTAATTTGAATTTTGTAGTTGTGTCATAACCCCCGTGAAGCCCTTGGGGAAGCCATTATTGACCTCCAGGTGGGGCTCATGGAGTTAGAGCTTCCCAGCTACGGAGTGGAGGCCCATCCAGCTGGAGTTCATTAATAGTTGGCCTGAGCAGAGAGCAGCACGTTGGTTGTCCCAACGGGGACGATGATTGTAGATAGTTACTGCCAAGTGTAGCTTGTTGTTAAACATAAATAAATCTTTCCCTCCCTACCTAATAAAAGCAAATTACTGCGGATGCTGGAATCTGAAACGAAAGGGAAAATGCTGGAAAATCTCAGCAAGTCTGGCAGCATCTGTAGAGAGAGAAAAGAGCTAACGTTTCGAGTCCGATGACTCTTTGTCAAAGCTGTGACAAAGAGTCATCGGACTCGAAATGTTAGCTCTTTTCTCTCCCTACAGATGCTGCCAGACTTCCAGCATTTTCCCTTTCGTTTCCCTCCCTACCGCTGGCTTTCTTGGCCATTAACGGCTTGTAGTATGGTCACAATCTTCAGCCAGAGATGCCGAGCGGATGATCCATGTTGGCCTCAGCAACATTGTCCAGCAGCAAGCGCTGGACAATATCCAGGCACAGGTTGATGAGTGACAAATAGCATTCGTGCCACACAAGTGCGAGGCAATGACCATCTCCAGCAAAAGAGATTTTGAACGACTGTTGTTGTCATTGAATGGCAACACCATCATGAACCCCACTATCAACATCCTCGGGGTGACCACTAAATGCTGGAGCAGCTTGCGACGTCCATGTCCCATGAATGAAAGAAAGAAACTTGACTGGCACCCCATCCACCACCATCAACATGCAGTCACTCCACCCCAATGCAGTAGTGCGTTCCATCTACAGGATGCATTGCTGTAACTTTCCAATCCCGGGTCCACCACCACCTACAAGAAAAGGGCAGCAGACACATGAAAGCACCTGCCATTTCATCTCCAAGTCACACACATTCCTGATTTGGAAATATTTTGCAGTTCCTTCACTGGCGCTGGGTTAAGATCCTGGGACCCCTTTCCTAACAGCACTGTGGGTGTACCTGCACCACATGAACTGCAGTGATTCAAGAAGGTGGCTCACTGCCATCTTCTCAAGGGAAATTAGAATCTATAAAAGGAGGCCATTGGGTCCATTGGGTCTGCACCGACCCTCTGAATGAGCACCCTACCCAGGCCACTCCCCCACCCTGTCCCCAGAACCCCATAACTCCACCTAGCCGGCACATCTTTGGAACTAAGGGGCAATTTTAGCGTGGCCAGTCCACCTAACCTGCACATCTTTGGACTGTGGGAGGAAACCGGAACACCCCGAGGAAACCCACGCAGACACGGGGAGAACGTGCAAACTCTGCACAGACAGTCACCCAAGGCCGGAATTGAAGCCAGGTCCCTGGTGCTGTGAGGCAGCAGTGCTAACCACTGTGCCACCGGGGGCAACAAAACTGCTGGCCTATCCAGCAATGATCACATCCAATGAGAGAATATTTTAAAAATTGAAAACTGATTCTGTATCGTTTAAGCATTACTGCATCAACATTTTACCTTTAGCTTCTTTAATTTTCTGCTCAATCACCTTTGTTCAAATTTTTTCAAAACTAAACCGACAAAATTCAGAAGCTTAATGAGGCATAATTTATATTGGGCGTTTTTGAAAGGGATGTATCAATTTGTGCCTGTGTTCAACACATACTGACAGTATGCCAACTGTACTTGTCTGCTGTAGATTTTATTTATGTTCTTCAGAAAGTGCCTGAATCTGACACAGAGATAAGACAGATGGCGAGAGAGAGAGGGAAGACTGAGAGAAGTATAACTTTGTTTATGGTCAAGCTTAATGAAAAAAAAATTGAATTTTACAGTCATCTAATGATCTTTGCCTGCTTCCAATGACAGAAAAGTTAATTTTAATTGCTAAAATGTGAAGCAGATAGGTTGGATTTAGGTGGGGCTTCTCTTGGTTCCAAAATTCTCTGCACTTTGCACAGATCTTCTGCCACATTGACAGTAAATAATCAAGGAAAGGTATGGTGATATAGTGTTAATGTCACATAGGAACATAACAATGTAGGAATAAGAACATAGGAATAAGGGGCAGATAGGCAATTCAGCCCTTCAAGCCTGCTCCACCATTCTATCAGATCATAGCTGAACTCTTCCCAGTCTCAAATCCACCTCCTCACCTGTTGGCCGTATCCCTTTAACCTGTTTTTTTAAATCAAAAATATATCAATCTCTTTGTTGAAACCATTTAATGACTCCGATTCCACCGCACTATGGGGCAGTGAGTTCCACAAATTCACCACCCTCTGCAAGAAGTAGTTCCTCCTCATCTCAGTTTTAAATCTACCGCCTCTCAACCTATATCCATGATCTCTCATTCTAGATTGCCACACAAGGGTGAACATTTGGTCTACGTTTACTTTATCAATCCTTTTTAGTATTTTATATACCTCAATTATATCACCCTTCATCCTTCTAAACTCCAGCGAGTATAAACCAAAACTGTTTAATCTCCCCTCAAATGTCAACCTATTCATCCCTGGAATCAATCTGGTGAACCTCCTCTGAACTGCCTACAATGCCACCACATCCTTCCTCAAATATGGAGACCAAAACTGGACACAATACTCCAGATGTAGTCTCACCCACACCCTATATAATTGCAGCAACACTTAACTACTTTTATACTCCAGTCCTTTTGCAATAAACACTAACATTCAATTTGCCTTTTTTATTACAAGCTGTACCTGCATACCGACTTTCTGCGATTCATGAACAAAAACTCCCAGATTCCTCTGCACAGACGCATTTTGAATCTGCTTTTCATTTAGATAATATTTGCCTTTCTATTTTTTCGGCCAACATGGATAACCTCAAAATTAGCTGCATTAAACTCCATCTGCCAAATGTTGGCTCCATCCCCCAGACTATCTATATTCCCTGCAAAATCTTTATCTCCTCTTCACTGACTGCTTTCCAATCTATTGTAGTATTGTTGGGTGAAAATATTCACAAGTAGACCTTAACGTAAGTAAAAGAAGCAATTTATTGTTACAGAGCTCTGGGAGAAAGTCCTGGGGCGAAATTCTCCGACCCCCCGCAGGGTCGGAGAATCGCCCGGGGCCGCCGAAAATCCCACCCCCGCCGTGGCAGAAATTCTCCGCCACCCGGGAATTGGCGGGGGCGGGAATCACCGCATGTCGATCGGCGAGCCCCCTGCGGCGATTCTCCGGCCCGCGATGGGCCGAAGTCCCGCCGCTGGGAGGCCTCTCCCGCCGCCGAGGTCCTAAGGGGGGGGGGGGACGCGGGGCGATCGGACCCCCGGGGGTGTCCCCACGGTGGCCAGCCCAGCGATCCGGGCCCACCGATCGGCGGGAGGGCCAGTGCCGTGGGGGCACTCTTTTTCTTCTGCCGCCGCCACTGTCTCCACCATGGTGGAGGTGGAAGAGAATGCCCCAGCGCGCATGCGCCGGTGACGTCAGCGGCAGCTGCGAAGGCCTTTCGGCCAGCCCCGGTGCCGGGCGGCGGGCGGCAATGGCCGCTGGTGCCGGTTTTGGCGCCAGTCGGCGTGGTACCAACCACTCCAGCGCGGACCTAGTTTACTTAAGTTTACTTAATTCTCCGCACCTTTGGGGAGGCCCGATGCCGGAGTGGTTGGCGCCACTCCCCTACGCCGGGACCCCCCGCCCCGCCGGGGAGGGGAGAATCCCGCCCCCGGACTCCTCGGTCCTGCTGGCATAGTTTCTCATTAAGCTGTGGCTTAAACTGGGTTAATATACTCTTTCAAAAGCAGAATTAGTTTGCATTCTCATTTACATACATCCAATCAATTCTCTTAGTACCGCAGTTCATTCCATATATAGTTATCAATTCTTATTCTCTTAGTATTGTCATAATATACACACACATAATATATGATCGTGCACAGATAGGCAGTGATTGACACACAGGATGACCAGTGAACACACAGAACACAGCAGCCAATCACCAGACAGGACACAACCACTATAAAGCCTGAGGGCACCAGTTTTCCTGCTCTCTCGGGATCCAGCCTCTGAGACAGTCAGAGCCCGTGAGCAGCAACTAGAACAAACACCATGTGGTAGTAAGATAGTCTGGTCAGGCTAGCCTCAGGTCTCCAGTGAAGTCAGCATAGTGTCAACCCACAGTCAAAGCATGTATGATAGTTAAGAGTTCAATAAAATTGAGTTGCATTTCTTCAAGTGTTGGAAGCCTGTCTCTCTCACCACTGTAGTAAACGCAGTCCTCGCAGACCCAGCTTACCAAACACATCAAGTATCACAGTTCATTCCATATATAGTTATCAATCCTTTATACAGTAGCTTATATTTGTCCAGTCCATATGTTACGTGTTTGATTACGTAAGGTCATAAGGTCATGAGTTGCCAGTCATAAGGTCATGATTTGCCAGTACTGGATGTGGTTGCAGCTATTTTGACAGTTTAGAATAACACCTCCTGCAGTCCGTGGGGCATTGGTCATCATTGACCCATTGTCTTTGAAGGATAAATCTATTAGAGTCACTGTTAGTCCAAAGTTTACTGTCTCAGCAGAAGAAAAACATGTAGCAACTTAAAAGCAAACATTAATTCATATCCCAGCAGAAAGTTTACACCAACAAGTATCATCCACAAATGTTGCTCTGTTACACTCTGTCCCTGATCATTTATATACATAAGTTGAGGTCTGAGGACTGAGCCCTGCTGCACCCTGTTGGCAACAGTTCGCCAGCCAGAGAAGGAGTTATTTATCCCAACCCACTGCTTTCTGTCAATCAACCAATCCTCAATGCAATTTCGTACTCTTCCCTGAATCCCCTGCAATCTCACTTCCTAGATCAGTCTTTTATGCGACACCTTATCAAACACATTCTGGACGTCATTGGACTGGTGATGTAGAAGTTGAGGCTGTTGCTCTAGGCACATGGGTTCACACCCCAGCATGGCAGCTGGCGGACTTTGAATGAAATAAATCTGGAATTGTAAGCCTGTTGATTGTTTTTTTTTTTTAAATTTAGATTACCCAATTATTTTTTTTCTATTAAGGGGCAATTTAGCGTGGCCAATCCACCTACTCTGCACATTTTTGGGTTGTGGGGGCGAAACCCACGCAGACACGGGGAGAATGTGCAAACTCCACACGGACAGTGACCCAGAGCCGGGATCGAACCTGGGACCTCAGCGCCGTGAGGCGGATGTGCTAACCACTAGGCCACCGTGCTGCCCAGCCTGTTGATTGTTGTCGGTCCATCTTGCTCACTTATTTCTTTTTGGGAAGGAAATCTGCCGTCCTCACCTGGTCTGGCCTACACCTGATTCCAGACCCACAGCAATGTGGTTCACTCTTAACTGTTCCTCTCTGAAATGGCCTAACAAGCCTCTCAGTTCATGGGCAATTGCTGTCCTTAAATGACAAAAATGCCTTGCTATTATGTGTCATACATATCCGATGGGATAGAGAGAAAGAGGCAAGCAGAGACACAGTTTCCTTTATCATTCCAATTTCATTGGGCGCGATTCTCCCAGACAGGGAGAAATCGTAAGGCTGGCGTCAAATCCGGGCGGGTTTGACGCCAGCCTCCCCCTCCCCGACCGGGAACCGATTCTGGCCCCCGGTTGGGGCTAGTATGCCGCGGCCGTGAACTCCGGCATCGCGGGCTTAACGAATTTCGTTACGCCCGCTTGCCAGAGTTTGCGCCGGCTGACGCGTCACGTGACGTCAGCCGCGCATGAGCAGATTGGAAGACTCCAACCCGCGCATGCGTGGATGATGTCATCGCGCATTTGCGTGAAACCCGCGCATGCGCGGGCCGGGATGCCCCTCAGCCGCCCCGCGAAGTGATACTGCGGGGCGGCGGAAGGACAAAGAGTGCGCGAGAATCGGACCCGCTGCCCGCGATCGGTGCCCACCGATCGCGGGCCCATGGCACCCTTGGCACGGCCGTGGTACTGCCGTGCCAATCGGTGCCATGGTTTTCAAAATCGGGACTTTACGGCCCTTTTTACGAATGGCCAGACAAGGTGTGTTTGCCGTTCGTAAAAACAGCCGTAAAGGGCTTGGACTTCGGCCCATCGGCCAGCTGCTGCCCCTAAAAAAACGGCGGCAGCGATTCGTGTCGGGAGTCGGGCGTGGGGGGGGAGAATAGCGGGAGGGCGTCAGACTAGCGTGGCCTTAAAAATTTACGAACCCCGCTATTCTCCGCACCGTCGTGAGTGCGGAGAATTGCGCCCATTATTTTTTTAAATGCTGTACTTTGAAAGCACTCAAAATCGCTTTTTAAACAGACTGATCGAAGAGAAAAAGGGGAGAGTAAAGAATGAGAGACGAGATTTAAAGACAGAATTCTGAAAGCCAGGGTTGAGTGGAGACCAACTGCATTCTGGGAGTTAAGAGAGAACGACTGAGGTTGAGTCGGGTAAAATTGCTTGGGGGTGAGCGGGGGCAGAGACAGAGAGGGATGGAAAGAGGGAGAGGTAGATGGAGAAAGGGGGTTGAAACAGAAGGAGAGCTTAAAAATAGCGGGTATCTGAGGATTAGCTGGTAAGAAGAGCTGAGAGAACAATCAGGGTTAAGAGCGAAAAGAGGTGTGAGAGAATATTTGTCAACACAAAGGAGGATTGTAAGAGGTGGCGCTTGGAAGAGAGAGACAGGGTTTAAGAAGTGATGGTTGAGATAGAAAAATAAAAATGTGCTGAGAAAGAGGCAGTATTAAAGAAGGGAGAAGGAACTTTGAAAAAGGTGAAAGGTTGAGAGAGAGATGTGGAGGTAATTAGACAGAGAAAAGGAATTGAAGGAAGGTTGGAGTCTCATTTCAGAGAGACAAATATACCTGGACAGTTTCTAATCTAAGTGTTGGGTCTCAGAGTGATGCTTTTACAGTGAAGGGTGGGAATATCTATATACCTTTTTCAGGTTATTGGGGGAATAAGATTTCACGCTTATCTTAATGTACCTCTTTGTTGATAAACAAAGAACAAAAAAGAGTTAATGATTTCTCGACCGTCCCGACCAGCCCTCCTGGGGCTCACGACGTCGGGGGAGTTCAGGTCCATTGTACCCTGAAGGTGGCAACGCAGGTTGATAGAGTGGTCAAGAAGGCATACAGCATGCTTGCCTTCATCGGACGGGGTATTGAGTACAAGAGTTGGCAGGTCATGTTACAGTTGTATAGGACTTTGGTTAGGCCACATTTGGAATACTGCGTCGCCACATTACCAGAAGGATATGGATGCTTTAGAGAGGGTGCAGAGGAGGTTCACCAGAATGTTGCCTGGTATGGAGGGTGCTAGCTATGAAGAAAGATTAAGTAGATTAGGATTATTTTCATTGGAAAGACGGAGGTTGAGGGGGGACCTGATTGAGGTCTACAAAATTATGAGGTATGGACAGGGTGGATAGCAACAAGCTTTTTCCAAGAGTGGGGGTGTCAATTACAAGGGGTCACGATTTCAAGGTGAGAGGGGGAAGGGAGATGTGCGTGGAAAGTTTTTTACGCAAAGGGTGGTGGGTGCCTGGAATGCTTTGCCAGCGTAGGTGGTAGAGGCGGGCACGATAGCATCATTTAAGATGCATCTGGACAGATATATGAACGGGTGGGGAACAGAGAGAAGTAGAAAATAGGCAACAGGTTTAGATAAAGGATCTGGATCGGTGCAGGCTGGGAGGGCCGAAGGGCCTGTTCCTGTGCTGTAATTTTCTTTGTTCTTTGTTCTTAGATGTAAACTGTGGCTTTAATCGACTAGAACAGTGCTTGCCTGTGACTGCTCTGCTACTGAGAGCCGCCTACAAGGTTGCTGCTCTTTATACCTCCCCTCAAGGGGTGGAGCCAGGGGCGGAGCCCCCAAGGGCACCAACATGATACATTCCAGGTAATATCTTACAATGGTCCATAGGTGGAGCCCACATGGGCAACAGCATGATACAGTGACATACATGGTGAATGGTTAATGCAATACGTTCACCACATTCATGGGCAGCACGATGCCGCAGTGGGTTAGTCCTGCTGCCTCATGGCGCTGAGGTCCCAGGTTCGATCCCGGCTCTGGGTCACTGTCTGTGTGGAGTTTGCACATTCTCCCCGTGTTGGTGTGGGTTTTGCCCCCACAACCCAAAGATGTGCAGGCTAGGTGGATTAGCCATGCTAAATTGTCCCGTAATTGGAAACAATGAATTGGGTACTCTAAATTTATAAAAGAAATTTTTAAAAAATGTTTGTTTGGTCACTATTTATAGTAATAAAGCAAGTGAGGCCTTGTTCATGGCCACGGGCTCTAATCATGGTCGAAGGGGTTGTACATGGTTGAGGGTCCTGTCTATGGACCGAGTTAATCCAGGATCAGAAGCACTGACTATGAGAAGGATGGTTACCATGATTCAGAGGTCCTTCCATTCACAGATCAGTTGTTAAGCAGAAGTTATGTCTGTTCATTTGGGTGAAAGATATAATTGAATGACTGAATGAGGATCAGAACATTCTCCTCATCCTGGACAGCAGCTCAACATCATCAGCCAGAGAACAATTCCCAATCCTCCAATTGGTTATTTATGGGATCATATTGGGCGCGATTCTCGGAAATGGAGACACAGTGTTCACGCTGTCGAGAACGCCGTTGCGTATCATGACGGCGCGAAAAGGGCGCGGGCAGTAGCGATTCTGGCCCCCTCAGGGGGCCAGCAGAGCACTGGAGTGGTTCACGCTGCTCCAGCCTCCCTTCCCGGCGCCAAATGGACACCGCGCCATAGCACGCCTGCGCAGTTGGGCCGCGCCAACCCACAAATGCGCGGGGGACTTCCTCAGCGCGATGGCCCCGAAGCAACGTGGCGTGGGGGTTCAGGGCTGGCCGCGTAATAAAATAAGGCCAGGGCTGGAGAGGTCGGCCCACCGATTGGTGGGCCCTGATCGTGGGCCAGACCCCATCGGAGTCCCGCCCCACATGTTGCCCCCGGACCCTACGCGCAGAGTTCCCGCCGGCTTTTTAGCAGGAGTGAACGGCACCAGCGGGACTCTGCCGTTTCCGGCGGCCGCTCGGTCCATCGAGGCCGGAGAATCGGTGGCCTGGTCCAGGACAGTGGCCCGTGACCAGCGTCGCGCCAAACGCGCCGTAGCTAATGGCGCCGATTTTCTGCTCCTCAGAGAATCGCCTGCCAGCGTCGGACCGGCGCCGCGGGAAAACATTGTGAGAACCGCGGTTCTCCCATACAGCGCGGCATGGGAGAATTACGCCCATTGTGTTTACATAACTGCATTTCAAAACCAACTCATTAATAATGTGATGCATTAGGATGTCCTTAGGGCCAGTGCGGGGCTCTATAAATACAAGTACTTTCTTGTGAATGTCTATTTGGCTGTTTTTGCAAAGTGCCTGGTTGAACGCTGACCAGGTACATGATTAATGCCCAAGAATAACTTTGAAAAATGAAGCAGAGCATCGCACATACTGAGTAAATAAATCTGAAACTGCCTGTAATGAGACTCACCAGGAGGGGATTTATTACGGCAGCATTGAAACAGGTTACACTGCACGATACCAAATGAAACTCAGCATAAACACAATTACGAGTGCCCGTGTAATGCCAGTTACGTCAGCAATTGGCTAATTGAATCAAACAGCATGGTCCTAATCGACAGAATACAGACTGTAATCAACCAGCTTGCATTTTCGAAACCAGAAAAAAACATTGAGTATCAAATGTAATTCTGGAATTGGGCAGCACTGGCTGAACAATCCTAAGTGTGCTCATTGCTACAATAACAATCCATTTCAAATAATAAGTCAAGCCCATTACATGGCTTTTTAACACTTGCTCAAGGTGACACACATTCATATGCAGGAACCGGGGCTGGAATTCTTTGATAATGGGGCTATGTCCTCGCAGCTCCAGCTACCGATATGGGGCCCTGCATTTCCGGCCGGGAGTCTGCGCATGCACGCGGTGGCTGTGGCCCCGCGCAGCATGGCCGACCCACACCGCAGACCGGCCCCGTCAATATAGGCCCCCCCCTCCCCAGACCGCACGTGCCCGCTGATCGGTAACCCCCGATTGCAAGCCTGGCCGTCCTGGAGGACCCCCCCTTCCCAATGATGGATCCCCCCCGCCCTCCACCAGAGCGAGCGTAGACTGAGTCCGCAGCTGCCACTCCGAGAGGCTGCCACTCTGAGAGTCTGCCAGGTGGAACTATGAGTGAACTACAGTCCCCGTAGAATCGCGGGAGCAGCGTCAGACCCTATTGCGGAACTGACTCCCATTCTCCGCCCCCCGATTGCGGCGCTGAGGCTTTGGGAGCTTATGATTATCTATTGTTTTCTCCATACAACATATCAGCCAATCGTGGACTTGCCAACCAATTAGCAGCCTTTTCTCGAATGGTAAAAATTGTTGTAATAATTAGAAATTTGGGAATCTTATGTTTGTACTGATGAGTGTAAGATGAAAAGATTTGGCAATTCGTCTCTCTTTCATACGACATTCAAGTATTACTGAGCATAATTTTCTGAACAAAATGATCAAGTTTCAGTTTCGGTGAGGTAATGTTCAGAAAATGATGCCCAGTATAATTACATTGCAATTCCTTCTCACTGGCCCTCAAATGTCAGGCAGACAGTCTGGCCCACTCGTTGCAAATGTTTCATTAGGAGTGATAGGACATGGGCATAAATCAGTTAACCGTCGATCCTCACCCCCAATCTCCTTCTGGAACCGAGGGACAAATGCATAGATGAGTCGCACAGATGAGCCGATGATTCAGCAGCTGGATTCAGGCAGTCAGGAGTCAGACATAAGCAAAGCTGAGGACCATCACAGATCATTCCTTACAGAAAGTCATCATCACTCACCTCCATTGACTGGACAGCAGGCACTCAAGGACTCTCCAGCCCAAGAACCCTGATGATTTAGATATCTGCAACCTTTAACCCCTGGCTTTAGTGGGGTCACAATGTCCTGGGGATAGTGGGGTGGGTGGCAGAGACTTTCTCTTATGGGGGTTGCCTGGTGGGTGTCTCTTATGCGGGGTCTCTGGTGGGGGGATCTTTTGTGGGGATCTCTGGTGGTGTCTCTGTAATGAGGGCCTCTGATGGGAGATTGATGGGGTGGGGGGGTCAGGTTACTCTCGTACTGTGGGAGCGGTGGGCGACCCAGCGACTCATTTGATAGGGGGGGGGGGAGAATTTTATTGCGGAGTGGGAGGGGGTCCAGCAGCCGGACCTTGTTATTGGGCCTCCGATGGCAGGATTCGTGAGGGAATTAATCTGAATCACGGGCATTTATAAATTTGCATGGCAAGGGATAGTGAATCCCCTTGGATCCCCTCTCCCATCGCAAGCGCAAATCAGAGGCGATTCACCTCCTGTAGGAGAACATAGGGCGAGATTCTTCGTCTCGCCAGATCCATTTTCTGGCACAGTCCTCCCCTCCAGACAGCGGGATCCTCCGTCCCTGCAGTTGGCCAATGGGGTTTCACATGGTCGCCCCCTCCACGCCGTCAGAAATCCGCGGGCGTGAGTGCGCTGCCGACGGAACGGAGGATCCCAGGAACGGAGAATTCTGCCCATACCCTCCCAAACAGAGAATCCAGCCCCTAATTCTACTAGTGCTGTGACGTTGGGCCTAAAGTGGGGCTGGAATTGACCATGGACCAGCCCAGGAGGTTGTGACACTGATTAACGTATAAAGCTGGGAAAAGCTAACCTGTTTTGCAGCCGTGTTGAAATGATAGTTATTGGAAATGGTGTGAAAAATCTATCCTCCCTGATACAAGAGAAGTGCCATAAATAATTGGTATTTTGAATTTCTGACTGATTGCTGTAGAATTAATGTCAGCATTTTCAATAAACTGGGGCGGGATTCTCCGTTTAAGTGCTGCCGTCAACGCAGAATTCGTGGACCATGACAGAAAAACTGGTGCCGCATCTGGACCGATTCAGTTAACGTTAAGGAGCTAGCACTGGTGCCACATGAAAACAATCGATTCTAAGGAGAAACGGTGTCGGATTCGCCAGTTTTGCGATTGACACCAAAAGGCTGACAAGCTGCAGCCGCATATAAACAATTCTCCCCCCGTATACACCATCCCAGCCAACAAGATGGCAGCAAGGAGAGCAGCCCCGAGGTTCACAGATGCCGAGCTGGAGACCCTGCCAGACGTGGTGGGGGAGCAGCGGATGACCCAGTACCCTGCCCGGGAAGGAGACAGCCAACTACCGCCAATCGTCACCGCGCCGGTGGCAGAGGCCGTGAATGACACCATCAACACCGTCTGGACCAGTAGTGCCAGAAAATACTGCATGGCCTCCCAGAGCAGCCAGGGTGAATAGGCAGTCGTGTCCCGTCACTGAACCCGTCCCACACACCCCTAACCCTACATGCAACCGCCCCCCCACCCCGGGGAAGCCAGCTGAACTCCCACTCTGCACACATGTGGGTACCCATATTGGTTGTCACGGCCGGGTGACCTGACCACTGAGCCCATCACCTACCCACCCCCTGACCGTGGTTCGGGGCGAAGACCCTGGCACTCGTGGCGGAGACCACGGAGCTTGGGGGTGACCCCGGGGATCGGGGCAAAGGCTGTGGGGCTCGGGATGGAGACCCCGGGATTTGGGGGAGACCCCGGGGCTCGGGGCGGAGACCCTGGCGTTTGCGACGGAGACTCCGGGGCTCAGGGCGGACGCCGCGGGGTTTGGGGGAGACCCCAGGGCTCGGGGCGGAGACCGCGGGGCTCGGCGGAGACAGCGGGGTTAGGGGGAGATCCCAGGGCTCAGGGGGAGACCGCGGGGTTTGGGGGAGACCCCAGGGTGCGGGGGGAGACAGCCGGGTTTGGGGGAGACCCCAGGGCTCGGGGGGAGACCGCGGGGTTTGGGGGAGACCCCGGGGCTCGGGGCGGAGACCCTGGCGTTTGCGGCGGAGACCCCGGGGCTCAGGGCGGAGGCCGCGGGGTTTGGGGGAGACCCCAGGGCTCGGGGGGTGACCGCGGGGTTTGGGGGAGACCCCAGGGCTCGGGGGGAGACTGCGGGGTTTGGGGGAGACCCCAGGGTGCGGGGGGAGACAGCGGGGTTTGGGGGAGACCCCAGGGTGCGGGGGGAGACAGCGGGGTTTGGGGGAGACAGCGGGGCTCGGGAAGGAGACTGCGGGTCTCAGGGGAGGCTGCGGGGCTCGGGGGGAGACCCCGGGGCTCAGGGGGAGACTGCGGGGCTCGGGGGGGAGACCCCGGGGCTCAGGGGGAGTCTGCGAGGCTTGGGGGAGACTGCGGGGCTCGGGGGGGAGACCCCGGGGCTTGGGGGGGGAGACCCCGGGGCTTGGGAGGAGACCCCGGACTCGGGGCGGAGGCCATGGGGCTCGGGGTGGGGACTCCGGGACTCGGGGTGTGGACCCGGGGGCTTGGGGGGGAGACCCGGGGCTTGGGAGGAGACCCAGACTCGGGGCGGGGACCCCGAGGCTCGGGTGGGGACCCTGAGATTTGGGGTGTAGACCCCCGTGCTCGGGGCGGAGACCCCGGGACACGGGGCCGGAGACCATGGGGTTTGGGTCGGAGAGCCCAGGGCTCAGGGGGAGACCACGGGGCTCGGGGGGAGACCGCAAGGCTGGGCGGGAGAGACCCCAGGCTCGGGGCAGAGACCGCGGGGTTTGGGGGGACCCCAGGGCTCAGGGGGAGACCACGGGGCTCGGGGGGAGAGACCCCAGGCTCGGGGCGGAGACCGCGGGGTTTGGGGGGACACCAGGGCTCGGGGGGAGACCGCGGGGTTCGGGGGGGAGAGACCCCAGGCTCGGGGCGGAGACCGCGGGGTTTGGGGGGACCCCAGGGCTCGGGGCGGGGACCCTGGGGTTTGGGGGGACCCCAGGGCTCGAGGGGAGACCGCAGGGCTCCGGGAGAGACCGCAGGGCTCCGGGGGAGAGACCCCAGGGCTCGGGGGGAGACCGCAGGGCTCCGGGGGAGACCGCGGGGCTCGGGGGGAGACCCCAGGCTCGGCGGGAGAGACACCAGGCTCGGGGCAGAGACCGCGGGGTTTGGGGGGACCCCAGGGCTCGGGGGAGACCGCGGAGGTCGGGGTGAGAGACCCCAGGCTCGGGGCGGAGACCGCGGGGCTCGGGGGGAGAGACCCCAGGCTCGGGGCGGAGACCGTGGGGCTCGGGGCGGAGACCGCGGGGCTCGGGGGGAGACCGTGGGGCTCGGGGGGAGACCGCGGGGCTCAGGGGGAGACCGCGGGGCTCGGGGGGAGACCGCGGGGCTCGGGGGGAGAGACCCCAGGGATCGGGGCAGAGACCGCGGGGCTTGGGGGGAGAGAAAACAGGCTCGGGGCGGAGACCGCGGGGTTTGGGGGGACCCCAGGGCTCGGGGGGAGACCGCGGGGCTCGGGGGGAACCCGCGGGGCTCGGGGGGAGACCGCGGGGCTCGGGGGGAGACCGCGGGGCTCGGGGGGAGACCGCGGGGCTCGGGGGGAGACCGCTGGGCTCGGGGGGAGACCGCGGGGCTCAGGGGGAGACCGCGGGGCTCGGGGGGGAGAGACCCCAGGCTCGGGGCGGAGACCGCGTGGTTTGGGGGGACCGCAGGGCTCGGGGCGGGGACCCTGGGGTTTGGGGGGAACCCAGGGCTCGAGGGGAGACCGCAGGGCTCTGGGGGAGACCGCAGGGCTCCGGGGGAGAGACCCCAGGGCTCGGGGGGAGACCGCAGGGCTCGGGGGGAGACCCCAGGCTCGGGGGGAGACCGTGGGGCTCGGGGGAGACCGCGGGGCTCGGGGGGAGACCGCGGGGCTCGGGGGGAGACCCCAGGCTCGGCGGGAGAGACACCAGGCTCGGGGCAGAGACCGCGGGGTTTGGGGGGACCCCAGGGCTCGGGGGAGACCGCGGAGCTCGGGGGGAGAGACCCCAGGCTCGGGGGGAGACCGCGGGGCTCGGGGGAGACCGTGGGGCTCGGGGTAGACCGTGGGGCTCGGGGTGAGAGACCCCAGGCTCGGGGCGGAGACCGCGGGGCTCGGGGGGAGAGATCCCAGGCTCGGGGCGGAGACCGCGGGGCTCGGGGGGAGAGACCCCAGGCTCGGGGCGGTGACCGCGGGGCTCGGGGGGAGACCGGGGGGCGCGGGGGGAGACCGCGGGGCTCGGGGGGAGACCGCGGGGCTCGGGGGAAGAGACCCCAGGGCTCGGGGCGGAGACCGCGGGGCTCGGGGGGAGAGACCCCAGGCTCGGGGCGGAGACCGCGGGGTTTGGGGGGACCCCAGGGCTCGGGGGGAGACCGCGGGGCTCGGGGGGAGACCGTGGGGCTCGGGGGGAGACCGCGGGGCTCGGGGGAGACCGCGGGGCTCGGGGGGAGACCTCGGGGCTCGGGGTGAGACCGCGGGGCTCGGGGGGAGACCGCTGGGCTCGGGGGAGACCGCGGGGCTCGGGGGGAGACCACGGGGCTCGGGGCGGAGACTGTGGGGCTCGGGGAGAGAGACCCCAGGCTCGGGGCGGAGACCGCGTGGTTTGGGGGGACCCCAGGGCTCGGGGCGGGAACCCTGGGGTTTGGGGGGACCCCAGGGCTCGAGGGGAGACCGCAGGGCTCCGGGGGAGACCGCACGGCTCCGGGGGGGAGACCCCAGGGCTCGGGGGGAGACCGCAGGGCTCGGGGGGGAGACCCCAGGTTCGGGGGGAGACCGCAGGGCTCCGGGGGGAGACTCCAGGGCTCGGGGGGAGACCGCAGGGCTCCGGGGGGAGACCCCAGGCTCGGCGGGAGAGACTCCAGGCTCGGGGCAGAGACCGCGGGGTTTGGGTGGACCCCAGGGCTCGTGGGAGACCGCGGAGCTCGTTGGGAGAGACCCCAGGCTCGGGGCGGAGACCGCGGGGCTCGGGGGGAGATACCCCAGGCTCGGGGCGGAGACCGTGGGGCTCGGGGGGAGACCGTGGGGCTCGGGGGGAGAGACCCCAGGCTCGGGGCGGAGACCGCGGGGCTCGGGGGGAGACCGTGGGGCTCGGGGGGAGACCGCGGGGCTCGGGGGGAGACCGCGGGGCTTGGGGGGAGAGACCCCAGGGCTCGGGGCGGAGACCGCGGGGCTCGGGGGGTGAGACCCCAGGCTCGGGGCGGAGACCGCGGGGTTTGGGGGGACCCCAGGGCTCGGGGGGAGACCGCGGGGCGCGGGGGGAGACCGTGGGGCTCGGGGGGAGACCGCGGGGCTCGGGGGGAGACCGCGGGGCTCGGGGGGAGACCTCGGGGCTCGGGGGGAGACCGCGGGGCTCGGGGGGAGACCGCGGGGCTCGGGGGGAGACCACGGGGCTCGGGGGGAGACCGCGGGGCTCGGGGGGAGAGACCCCAGGGCTCGGGGCGGAGACCGCGGGGCTCGGGGGGAGAGACCCCAGGCTCGGGGCGGAGACCGCGGGGTTTGGGGGGACCCCAGGGCTCGGGGGGAGACCGCGGGGCTCGGGGGGAGACCGTGGGGCTCGGGGGGAGACCGCGGGGCTCGGGGGGAGACCGCGGGGCTCGGGGGGAGACCTCGGGGCTCGGGGGGAGACCGCGGGGCTCGGGGGGAGACCGCGGGGCTCGGGGGGAGACCATGGGGCTCGGGGCGGAGACTGTGGGGCTCGGGGGGAGAGACCCCAGGCTCGGGGCGGAGACCGCGTGGTTTGGGGGGACCCCAGGGCTCGGGGCGGGAACCCTGGGGTTTGGGGGGACCCCAGGGCTCGAGGGGAGACCGCAGGGCTCCGGGGGAGACCGCACGGCTCCGGGGGAGAGACCCCAGGGCTCGGGGGGAGACCGCAGGGCTCGGGGGGGAGACCCCAGGCTCGGGGGGAGACCGCAGGGCTCCGGGGGGAGACCGCAGGGCTCCGGGGGGAGACCCCAGGCTCGGCGGGAGAGACTCCAGGCTCGGGGCAGAGACCGCGGGGTTTGGGTGGACCCCAGGGCTCTTGGGAGACCGCGGAGCTCGGGGGGAGAGACCCCAGGCTCGGGGCGGAGACCGCGGGGCTCGGGGGGAGAGACCCCAGGCTCGGGGCGGAGACCGCGGGGTTCGGGGGGAGACCGTGGGGCTCGAGGGGAGACCGCGGGGCTCGGGGGAGACCGTGGGGCTCGGGGGGAGAGACCCCAGGCTCGGGGCGGAGACCGCGGGGCTCGGGGGGAGACCGTGGGGCTCGAGGGGAGACCGCGGGGCTCGGGGGAGACCGCGGGGCTCGGGGGGAGAGACCCCAGGGCTCGGGGCGGAGACCGCGGGGCTCGGGGGGTGAGACCCCAGGCTCGGGGCGGAGACCGCGGGGTTTGGGGGGACCCCAGGGCTCGGGGGGAGACCGCGGGGCGCGGGGGGAGACCGTGGGGCTCGGGGGGAGACCGCGGGGCTCGGGGGGAGACCGCGGGGCTCGGGGGGAGACCTCGGGGCTCGGGGGGAGACCGCGGGGCTCGGGGGGAGACCGCGGGGCTCGGGGGGAGACCGCGGGGCTCGGGGGGAGAGACCCCAGGCTCGGGGCGACCGCGGGGTTTGGGGGGACCCCAGGGCTCGGGGGGAGACCGCGGGGCTCGGGGGGGAGAGACCCCAGGCTCGGGGCGGAGACCGCGTGGTTTGGGGGGACCCCAGGGCTCGGGGCGGGGACCCTGGGGTTTGGAGGGACCCCAGGGCTCGAGGGGAGACCACAGGGCTCCGGGGGAGACCGCAGGGCTCCGGGGGAGAGACCCCAGGGCTCGGGGGGAGACCGCAGGGCTCCGGGGGGAGACCCCAGGCTCGGCGGGAGAGACACCAGGCTCGGGGCAGAGACCACGGGGTTTGGGGGGACCCCAGGGCTCGTGGGAGACCGCGGAGCACGGGGGGAGAGACCCAAGGCTCGGGGGGAGACCGCGGGGTTTGGGGTGGAGACCTCGGGGTTTGGGGTGGAGACCGTGGGGCTTGGGGGGAGACCGCGGGGCTCGGGGGGAGACCGTGGGGCTCGGGGTGAGAGACCCCAGGCTCGGGGCGGAGACCGCGGGGCTCGGGGAGAGAGACCCCAGGCTCGGGGCGGAGACCGTGGGGCTCGGGGGGAGACCGTGGGGCTCGGGGTGAGAGACCCCAGGCTCGGGGCGGAGACCGCGGGGCTCGGGGGGAGACCGTGGGGCTCGGGGGGAGAGACCCCAGGCTCGGGGCGGAGACCGCGGGGCTCGGGGGGAGACCGTGGGGCTCGGGGGGAGAGACCCCAGGCTCGGGGCGGAGACCGCGGGGCTCGGGGGGAGACCGTGGGGCTCGGGGGGAGACCGCGGGGCTCGGGGGGAGACCGTGGGGCTCGTGGGGAGACCGCGGGGCTCGGGGGGAGACCGTGGGGCTCGGGGGGAGACCGCGGGGCTCGGGTCGGAGACCGCGGGGCTCGGGGGGAGACCGTGGGGCTCGGGGGGAGAGACCCCAGGCTCGGGGCGGAGACCGCGGGGCTCGGGGGGAGACCATGGGGCTCGGGGGGAGACTGCGGGGCTCGGGGGGAGACCGTGGGGCTCGTGGGGAGACCGCGGGGCTCGGGGGGAGACCGTGGGGCTCGGGGGGAGACCGCGGGGCTCGGGGCGGAGACCGCGGGGCTCGGGGGGAGAGACCCCAGGCTCGGGGCGGAGACCGCGGGGTTTGGGGGGCCCCAGGGCTCGGGGGGAGACCGCGGGGCTCGGGGGGAGACCGCGGGGCTCGGGGGGAGACCGCGGGGCTAGGGGGGGACCGCGGGGCTCGGGGGGAGACCGCGGGGCTCGGGGGGAGACCACGGGGCTCGGGGGGAGACCGCGGGGCTCGGGGGGAGACCGCGGGGCTCGGGGGAGACCGCGGGGCTCGGGGGGAGACCGCGGGGCTCGGGGGGAGACCGCGGGGCTCGGGGGGAGACCGCGGGGCTCGGGGGGAGACCGTGGGGCTCGGGGGAGAGACACCAGGCTCGGGGCGGAGACCGCGGGGCTCGGGGGGAGACTGCGGGGCTCGGGGGGAGACCGCGGGGTTCGGGGGGAGACCCCAGGGCTCGGGCGGAGACCGCGGGGCTCGGGGGAGACCGTGGGGGTCGGGGCGGGGACCCTGGGGCTCGGGGGAGACCGTGGGGCTCGGGGCGGGGACCCTGGGGCTCGGGGCGGAGTCCGCGGGGTTTGGGGTGGAGAGCTCGGGGTTTGGGGTGGAGACCCTGGGGCTCGGGGGGAGACCCCGGGGTTTGGGGTGGAGACCCTGGGGCTCGGGGGAGACCGCGGGGCTCGGGCGGACACCGCGGGGCTCGGTGGAGACCGTGGGGCACGGGGCGGGGACCCTGGGGCTCGGGGGAGACCGTGGGGCTCGGGGCGGGGACCCTGGGGCTCGGGGCGGAGTCCGCGGGGTTTGGGGTGGAGACCTCGGGGTTTTGGGTGGAGAACCCGGGGTTTGGGGTGGAGACCCCGGGGTTTGGGGTGGAGACCCCGGGGTTTGGGGTGGAGACCCCGGGGTTTGGGGTGGAGACCCCGGGGTTTGATGTGGAGACCCCGGGGCTCGGGGAGGAGACCCCGGGGTTTGTGGAGAGACCCCCAGGGCTCGGGTCGGAGGATGACACTGACTTTCTATCCCAGCTGTCTGTAACACCCTCCACCATCCCAGAGACACTCTCCTCAGTCGGCCATGTTAGTGAAGCGGCTCCTGGGACACTCCCTGGTGTGCACCACACAGTTGTTCCGGTATAGCAGATGGAGAAAGAACATTCGAGGAGGCAGATGGTTGGTGGGCAGGCCAACCTGAGGAACTAGCTGCCATCCAGATGGTTCTCGGGCTTCTGGAACAGACAATCCCATCGATTGTGGAGATTCAGTCGCAGAGTCAGGGACTGCACGAGGGGTGGTCGGCGAGCATCCAGCACCTGTAGGCGCAATTGGAGGAGTCCAACCTCATGCAGGAGTAGGAGGTGGTGCCGACCATGCGTGCCACCCAGGCCAACAAGGCATGGGTAGCATTCCCGGTGGAGGCTTTGGGGGGCGGCGATTTTGGTTATGCATGAGCATGTCTAAGCCTTAGGTCATTTTGTGCAGGCGTTGGCCGAGGCCTGTTGCTCATTCTGGTAAGTGTGCTTAACACTCAATTTGGCTCTGTTTCGTTCCTTAGCTCTAGAGTCGCCAGGTATCGTTAAGATACCGCCACAAGTTTCAAGCTCAAGTTCAAACCAATAAATCCATACACCAGTTAGTAAGTTCAAACAAGACACGTTTATTATATTACAGTAATCTACTAATCATGCATATAAAACTATAAGACTAGGCTAATCCTACCACTACTAGGCCAAATACTTATCTGGGTAAGGGGACTGCCAGATCAGGGAACAACGGCCTCTAGCTTTGTCCTGGGTCCGCAGGCGTCCAGTAGTTATGGACTAAAGGGGGTCAGGAGTGTCTACTCTCGTAGCGTGCGTTGTGTGACACTTACTTGTTGGCGGCTGCTGTCCAGACCTCTCCTCCTCAAGGTTCTTCTGCTGCAATGGTGTTCTGCTGGGAGGGCTGGCTTGTCAAGGAGAGGCTAGCAGAGAGAGAGAGCTGGGGTCGCGGTCTCTGTCTTATACTCCTCTCAGGGTCTTGCGCCCACCTGGGCGGACCCTCTGTACACTCGCAATCGATTGGGTCTCTTCCCAATCGATTGATTTGAATTCCCCAATAACGGGGCAATCCCTCGATCACTGGGCGGTTCTTGGGACTTATTGTTTTGGACTTCTCTTGGCGCCGAGAAGTCTGGCCTTCCATTTAATGTATCGATTTGTGTTAACTTGTTTCCATTGTACCTGGGGATCGGCTGGTATCGCCTCATTAGTATGCTAACTTGTTTCCTTTCACAGTGCTGTCTGGTTTCTGCAGCATTCAGAACTGGTTTCTGCAGTAGCCAGAATACACAAGCGCTTTTGCAAGCTGCTTGCTTTTGCAACATGTCCATTTTCCCTGCATTCCTTGTAATCTTCCATTTTGTGTTGGGCAGTGGCCACCCCAGGTGGCTACAGGCCCAGGACATGTCCCACAGTCACCTGCAAGTTCCAGCAGGCTATGGCTGGGAATGTCGGCGGTATTGCCCAGGCACTGGCCGACATGGCACAGACACAGAGGGAGGTGGCCCAGTCCCGGAGGGAGATGGTGCAATCACTGGTTGATGTGCCACAAACACAGAAGGTGGTGGCACAGTGTGATGTGGCGCAGTCCCAGATGGAGATGGTCCACTCCCTGTGCTCCATGGTGCGAGCATGCAGAACTTGGTTGATACCAGAGCAGGCCTCCAGGACTGTCATCACCAGGTGTTGGGGGAGCATCAGGGGAAAGCTCCACCCGCACCCCCGTCTCATGGAATAGCCCGGGGGCCAGCGGGCTCCCCAAGGGAGGATAGGGTGATAGGGTCCATGCTGGTGACCCCATAGGGTAGGTGCTGAGTACCACAAAACTCGGACTCCCCCCTTCCTGTCCCTGGCGCATCTGGTGGGCAGTGGGCAGGACATGGTGGCACCATGCCACCTGGGACACCTGAGCAGCAGCTGAGCCCATCCAGGCCTGGTCAACCCAGAAGACGACCACCAACGGGGACCCATGTCGCAGGGCGGAATCACAGCAGGCCACCTCCACTCCTGCTGTACCTTCTGGGGAACCACCTAGGTATAGTGTTAGGGCCCGTAAGGCCAGAAAAGTAGCCACCAGTTAAGTTGGCACAGGTACAAATAACAGTTTAGTGATAACGGTTCATGCACAAACCTGTATATATTTGTTCACAATAAACACCTGTTAACACCGTTACAACCTGCCTCGGTGCTCAGTTTGATGGATGTGAGAGGTGCGAGGTCTGGACTGACGGGGGGGGGGGATGGGCAGACCCTGTGCGTAGCCCATGCTTCCCTCCCATCGCCAACACCATCACCCCAGGGATCTGTTGAGACTGTGTGATGGAATGGCCAGCTCACATGCAGGGATCTCCCAGGTGGACAGTGGAAAGTGCTACCATGGGCAGGAGTCAGACGTTATCAAACGATGCAGAGCAGCAAAGCTCATCGCAGAGCTGTTTGCCATCATCCTCCATCCCATGGACCAGACCCGGTGTTACTGCCCACCTCCTCGTCGGACAAGGATCCTCCTCCTCCAGTACATTGGCCCTCGATTGTGCGATGTTGTTGAGGACGCAGCAGGCCGCCGCAATGCGGGCGAGCCTCTCAGCATCATACTGGAGGGCCCCTCCAAAGTGGTCCAGGCACCTGAAGCGCATCTTCAGGAGCTCAAGCACCGCTCAATCACAGTCCTGGTCACTGCATGGGCGTCTTTGTATTGGGCATCTGCATCTGTGGCCACCGGACATGCAGCAGCAGCCACGACCGCAGTGGATGACCCCTGTCAGCCAGGAGCCAACCCCTCAGCCGTGGGGGCGGTGGCGGGGGGGGCATCTCGAACATGTCAGGAATCATCGGGTATACCAGGATGAAGTTGTCATGCACACTGCCTGGGTATTGGCACAGGGGTGAATGATGCACAGCTGATGGTCACATATCAGCTGCATGTTAATTAAGTGGAACCCCCTTCGGATGGTGTAGAGTGGCCTGTCATCTGCAGGTGCTCTTAGGGGGATATGCTTCCCGTTGATTACCCTGTGGACGCAGGGCATCCCGTCGTTGCCGGCGGACCCCCACTGCCAAGGCATCCTGGTGGGCTTGGTCCACATTGATATAGATGTATTGATCCGCCTGGGCATATCGGCGGATCAATATGCGGATCAATGGCGCGGATAGGTCCCCACTCGCCGCCTGGACAGACCCTGTCACGTAAAGGTTCAGGGTGACCGTCACCTTGAAGGCCACTGGGAGCGGGTGTCCTCCCCGTACCCCCACGGTGCCAGTTGTGCCATCATCTGGCAGATATGTTGCCCTGTCTCTCTGTTTAGTTGGAGTCCTCGACAGCATGTCTAGTCCTCGAATGACAGGCGGTGGTGGTGGGCGGGGGGGATGGAGAGAGATGAGCACCCATACAGCCAGCGTCACACTGCAGAACCAGGGGTCAAGGTGGGTGGTCAGCAGCATGATGCAGGCAGGTACTGTACTAGTCGATTAAAGCCACAGTTTACATCTACACTCTGTTTCGCATGAATTGATGGTCGCACCAATTTCCACCACAACACCACTATGGAATCTGCCCTCAAACCTGACTGATTGGAACTCGACCCCAGCCAATTTGCCTGTTTCCTCCCCATTCCCCCCCCCCCCCCCCCCCCCCCCCCGCTGCCCCTGGCCCTAGCAAGCCCCCCTCCTACCACAGTCAGTGTCCGGGTCGACAGTCAATCCTCTCTGGGTCCTACCTCCTGTCTCTCTCTCAGCAGCCATCACGCCGCCTCATGATTTTTAAAAGCACAAGTGCACCATGTCATCGGGAACCTGGCCTATCGGAGGCGGAGAATCACAGAGGCCCCAGAGAATACCGGATTGGGCCTGATAATGACATGCAAAAAGGCAGCACGGTGGCGCAGTGGGTTATCCCTGCAGCCTCACGGCGCCGAGGTCCCAGGTTCAATCCCAGCTCTGGGTCACTGTCCGTGTGGAGTTTGCACATTCTCCCCATGTTTGCGTGGGTTTCGCGCCTACAACCCAAAGATGTGCAGGATAGGTGGATTGGCCACGCTAAATTGCCCCTTAATTGGATATTCTAAATTTAAAAAAATAAAATAATGACATGCAAACGGTGTCTACGGTAAGTGCGTTCCGGAACGCATTGACACCGCTGTCAGGGTGTCCGAGAATCGCGATTTGGCGTCAAATTGGTGCCCGTACCAATTCTCCGCCCAATCGCCGTTTCAATTTTGGCGTCGGCCATCAGAGAATCCCGCCCCAGTTGTTTGCTGTAGTCAACGTGAACTCAATGAGAAAGAATCATGGATTGCTTTGTGTGATCTGACTCTTGTCAGATTGTGCAACCTGAGCTCATTAAAAATCAAAGATGATTTTGTGGCTGTTACGACTGATACCTGTGTTTAATATCGCAAAAGAAATTAGAAGAAAAAGCAGCCCATTTGGCCCAAGGTTTCTAACCACGTTTCTTTGTGTGATAGTGCTACACAGATGTTAGGAATGCAGCTGTCTGATCCATCCTGACTGAACTCATAGATTTCAATAGAATAAATAATCAATAATCTGTGCCTCAAAAGGCGATGGGAGTGAGGTCACTGAATATTTTTAAGGCAGAGTTACAGAACAAAGGAGGCCCTTTGGCCCATCATGTCTGCATCAGCCTATCTATTCTAATCCTATTTTACAACATTTGGCTTGTGTGGTGAACGTATTGCAGTAACCATTCACCATGTAACTGTACCACGTTGTTGCCCATGAGGGCTCTACCTGTGGACCATTGTAAGGTATTACCTGTGATGTATCATATTGGTGCCTCTGTGGGCACCGACCCTGGGTCCTCCCCTTGAGGGGAGGTATAAAGAGCCGTAGCCCTGTAGGCTGCTCCCAGTAGCAGAGCAGTCGCAGGCAGGCACTGTTCTCGTCGATTAAAGCCACAGTTTACATCTACACTCTGATTGGCGTGAATTGATGTCACACCAGCTTGTGCACCATGGCATTTCAAGTGCTCATGCAAATGATTGTTAATATTGTGAGGGTTCCTGCCTTTACCACTTTTTCAGGCAGTGAGATCCAGATTCCAACCACCATTCGGGCAAAAAGATTTTCCTCAAATCCCCTCTAAATCTCCTGCCCATTACTTTAAAAACATGCCCCCTGATTATTGACTCCTCTGCTGAGGGGAAAGGTTTCTTCCTATCTCCTCTGTCTTTGTCCTTCATAATTTGATACACCTCAATCAGGCACCCCCATCCTCTCCCACCCCCCCTCCCAGAGCAGCCTTCTCTGCTCTTCGGAAAACAACCACAGGCTAACCAGCCTTTCTTCATAGCTGAAACTCTTCAGCCCTGGCAACATCCTGGTGAATCTCCTCTGCACACGTTCTAGTGCAATCACCTCCTTCCTGTATAGAGTGGTGACCAGAACTGCACACAGGACTCCAGCTGTGGCCTAACGAGCATTTATATAGCTCCATCATAACTTCTCTGCTCTTATATCCTATGCCTCGACTAATATACGATATGTATCACATATAATGGGCAGCACAGTAGCATTGTGGATTGCATAATTGCTTCACAGCTCCAGGGTCCCAGGTTCGATTCCGCCTTGGGTCACTGTCTGTGCGGAGTCTGCACATCCTCCCCGTGTGTGCGTGGGTTTCCTCCGGGTGCTCCGGTTTCCTCCCACAGTCCAAAGATGTGCAGGTTAGGTGGATTGGCCATGATAAATTGCCCTTAGTGTCCAAAATTGCTGTCACTGTTGGGTGGGGTTACTGGGTTATGGGGATAGGGTGGAGGTGTTGACCTCGGGTAGGGTGCTCTTTCCAAGAGCCAGTGCAGACTCGATGTGCCGAGTGGTCTCCTTCTGCACTGTAAATTCTATGACCATATGCCATGTTAACCACCTTATCTAACTGTCCTGTTGTCTTCAGTGACCAATGGGCATGCACCCAAGGTCAAGCTGGTCCTCTGTATTTGCGACAGATAGGTTCTCTGTCAAGGGTAGATGGGAATGTGGAATGCAACACAAACTGACCAGCCATGATCTTATTGAATAGCGGAGCAGGCTGGAGGGGCCAGGTGGCCTACTTCTGCTCTTTTTTGCATGTCTATATGTTTGTATAATGGGAGACATTGGCATCCTCATGCATCAGTCGCTGAAAGTAAGCATGTAGGTACAGAAGGCATTAAAGAAGGCAAATGCTATGTTGGCCTTCATAGCGAGAGGATTTGAGTCTAGGAATAAGGATGTCTTACTGCAATTGTATCGGGAATTAGTGAGGCCACATCTGGAGTATTGTGTGCATATTTGGTGTCCTTATCTGAGGAAGGTTGCTCCTGCTACGGAGGGAGTGCAACGAAGGTTCTCCAGACTGATTCCTGGGATAGCGGGACTGTCATATGAGGAGAGACTAAGCCGGTTAGGATTATATTCATTGGACCTTAGAAGAGTGAGAGGGGATCTCATAGAAACGTATAAAATTCTAACAGGATTAGACAGGGTAGATTGAGAAAGATTGTTCCCGATGGTGGGGGAGCCCAGAACGAGAGGTCGTAGTTCAAAGATAAGGGACAAACCATTTCGGACTGAGGTGAGGAGAAATTTCTTCACCCAGAGAGTGGTGAATCTGTGGTATTCGCTATCACTAAAATTAGTTGAGGCCAAAACATTGTGCCATTTCCAAAAGGAATTCGATATAGTTCTTGGGGCGAAGGGGATCAAGGGTCATGGGAGGGGGAGAGGGGAAACACAGGATCAGGGTGTTGAACTTAATGATCAGCCACGATCGTAATGAATGGTGGATAAGGCTCGAAGGGCCAAATAGCCTCCTCTTAATTCTATTTTCGATGTATGTTTCCATTTATTACGCTGAGCGTGGTTCGTTTATAGAATAATTTACCATGGAGAGCAGGTGAGGCAATTAGCACTTATCAATTAAAAGGGAAGCTGTAAGTACATGGGAGAGGAATAAAAATATATGTTGATGGGGTGAGGAGCAGAGAGTTGGGATGAGGAGCACATGGAGCAGAAATACACTCATGGACCAATTGGTCCGAATGGCCTGGCCTGGTCCTCTGCCACTGGTCCGATATAATTCTATCACCTTCAGTCACGATGACACAGCTCAGGGGAAAAGCAATGCAAGCACTTACTGAGGAAGACAGAAAGAGCCAGTTTGAGAAACAACAATAACCAAAGCCGCAGTGAAAACATCAAACAACAATTCATTTGTCCAAAATGAAAGGCGCTGGCGAACAGTCGGATCAACGGATGGCACTGTCGAGAGTCAGAGCCAGCAGACATTCCACGTTTCTTCTTAAACCAAGACAAATTGGGACAAGTGAATGGCCCTTGGGAAGAAGAAAATTGGCAGGGATTACAAGCATGACAAATACTAAACAGACTGTCAGTCACCGAAAGATTTTATTTCTGTGGATTTACTTTGATCATAAAAATGAAAGGTTTTTTTTTATTGTGTTTTCTGCAAAGAAAATAAAATTGCTGAAAAGGGACAAATCCCTTCATGCCTGGAGATAAGAAATTTTGCTTTGTTACTTGTTAATGTCATTGATCACTCAGCTACCCAAGCTGAACGAGCCAACACAGAAAAATAAATCCCCGAGAAAAGGCTTCTTATAAAGGCACAATCTCCGGAAATGTTCCTCGCGTTGGAATTGAATGAGAGTATTTCCGCAATTTTAAAATGTTAACTATAAAACAGAACTCCGCAGACAAAAGTGAATTGAAATATAGCATAGAAGACAACTATTTACAGTTTTAAACTGCATTTCATGTCACTTGACCGAATGGTTGACATCTCAGGGCTGGTGTCTCTGATGACCCACAATTGGTTACTGCCTGGTGGGATGTGGCTCTCTGAAAGACAGCGCACTTTTTCTAACCAGCTGGGTATTTAGTGAAATGTAAGGTTGCTTCTGAAACAGAGGATGTGATGAAAAGGAATTAAAATTGAAAAAGGCTATTTTGGAGATCAGGGGCGGGATTCTCCGACCCCCCCCGCCAGGTCGGAGAATCGTTGGGGACCGGCGTGAATCCCGCCCCTGCCGTCTCCTGAATTCTCCGGCATCAGAGAATTGGTGGGGGCAGGAATCGCGCCGCGCCAGTCGGCGGGCACCCCCCGGCGATTCTCCGGCCCGCGATGGGCCGCAGTCCCGCTGCTGTCATGCCGGTCCCGCCGGCGGGAATCAAACCACCTACCTTACCGGCGGGACCAGGCGGTGCGAGCGGGATCCGGGGTCGTCGGGGGGGCGCGGGCCGATCTGACGGTGGCCTGGCCCGCGATCGGGGCCCACCGATCGGCGGGCGAACCTGTGCCGTGGGGGCACTCTTTTCCTTCCGCGTTCGCCATAGCCTTCATGGCAGACACGGAAGTGACCCCCTCCCCTGCACAAGCGCGGGGATGGCGTCAGCAGCTGCTGATGCTCCGGCGCATGCGCGGACTTCCGCCGGCCGGCGAAGTCCCTTCGACCCCGGCTGGCATGGCACCAAAGGCCTTTCCCGCCGGTCGGCGGGGCGCCAACCATCCGGCGCAGGCCTAGCCCCTCAAGGTTAGGGCTTGGCCCCTAAAGGTGTGGAGAAATACGGACCTTTGGGGCGGCCCGATGCCGGAGTGGTTCACGCCACTCCATCCCGCCGGGACCCCCCGCCCCGCCGGGTAGGGGAGAATCCCGGCCCTGATGACCACATGGTCAGACGAATGGTTTATCCACCATTATGCCATGACAATAGAGAAAGGAAGAAAGTGTTCTTAAAATGATCCTGGTCATAATATGAGGGCAAGGTATAAGCTCATTTCAGCTGCATGCAGTTAATGGGCAAGTATGTATGGTTAATATAGTTGAAAAATGAAAACACGCATGTTTTCAAAGATTTTTGTCTTGCAGTCAACAGGGCAATTTGCAAGGTTACCAAATTGTAAAGGGGATAACAACTTTTCCATTGTTCGGAATTAAAAACAAATTAAATGAATCTGAATTTATTAAATGGACGAGTGAAATGAATACAAATTCATTAAAAGGGATGATAAGCAATATTCGAGTACAGGAGCAGGGATGTCTTGCTGCAATTATTGCAGTTATTTAGGACTGAGACGAGGAGAAATTTCGGCCTGTGGAATTCAATGCCACAGAATGTAGTTAGAGGCCAGAACACTGTTTTCAAGAAGCAGTTAGATATAGCACTTGGGGGTGAAGGGGATCAAACGATATGGGGGAAGGTGAGATCAGCCTACTGAGTTGGATGATCAGTCTTAATCATAATGAATGATGGAGCAGGCTTGAAGGGCCGAATGGTCTTCACCTGCCCCTATTTTCTGTGTTTCTAGCTGTATGTTTGTGTCAGCAGTCAACATAACATCGTTGAACTTTCAATACACAACAAGCTCATATCAGTAGGATGAGCTTCCCAGATGAACTTTGTACTCTTCACGGTATGAGTAAGAGGAGGTTATTCGGCCCTTTGAGCCTTACCCGCCATTCACTACGATCATGGTTCATTATCAAGTTCAATACCCTGAAGTTAGCGAAACATTCCAATGAAAGGCAGTAGCTGGTTATTGTTGAAGGAACAGATGGTAGATTATTGCAGAAGGAACAGATATCAAGACAGAGATTAGGTGCCGCCTCTGGGAACCTAGGAGACACTCTGCCTGTGAATCATGTGCTACCTGGATCCAGGGATATCTGCTTGGCAGACAGCATTAGAATCTAAACAATGTTCTGTGTATGTGACTGTCAGTGTATAATGGTACTCCAATTCTGTAGAATGGCAGAGTTCTGATTTGGAGATCCCCCTGATGTAATTCTCTCCCAACATATGTTGGAAGAATAAATTATCGTACTGTATCTGTGACATCACCACAAGATCAGCAATACTCAAGTTCTATATATCCAAGTGACTATTTGTTTGGTTAATACATAATTGTGCCAGCAGATGTTTGTATACTTCATCCTCCTGTGCATGTTTACGAGCATTACTAATAGTTTATTGTTCCCTGGGCATTCCTCACCTAAGTGACTTTGCCTTCATATCATTATTTTCTCTCACCATAAAGTCATGAAATAGGAGCCAGAATAGGCCATTCAGCCCATTAAGTCTGCTTTGCCATTCAATACAGTCATGGCTGATCTGAGTGTCGCCTTAACGCCACTTTCCAATCTGTTCCCCATAACCCTTGACCCTCATGTAGATCATAACTTAGTCCACTTAGCCTCCACTCATCTCTGAGGAACAGAACTTCAAAGATGAACCACCTTCTGAGAGAAGAAATTCCTCCTCATCTTTTCCACTACAAAAGGATCCTGAAGGTACGTGCGGTCATAATTTGTTCATTATGAGATAGTAACGGGCGCCTTTGTGGATGAATAGTGAGTGACAATAGATTTGCACGAAAAATATGCTTCCACCTGTATGGAAGCCCAGAGAGGCAGAGAGAAACTAACTTCACTACAGATGCCACCTTTCCACAGGCAATAGGCCTTCTTAAAATGAGGTTCTGAGCTCTGGATGATGCACTATCAATTACGATGAGACGAGAGTAGAATGTAATCGAGGCTTTATTGGACAGAGATGTGTGGCCTCCTACAGCAGCTGATGAAATGGCTGCTGTATGGAGAGCACACACATTTATACTCCGCCTACTGGGCGGAGCCAGCAGGCAGGGATCTACCCCCGTACCTGTAGTGCAGGGGCCTTACCGTAATACCAACATATACAATATCATACAACAGTGGTGACTGCCACACTGGACAGAGCCAGAGCTAGGGCGCCCTGCAATATGCGGCATCAAAAGTCTCACATCTCATTGTGGTACACTGCGCTATGCAGGACCTGGCACTCCAGAAGAGAGTAGCATTGGAGAACAATGACCTTGAGCATGCCACAAGATGGCACAGTAGCATCGTGGTTAGCTCTGCTACTTTACAGCGCCAGGGACCCGGATTTAATTCCAGCCTTGGGCGACGGTGTGGAGTTTGCACTTTCCCCCCCCCCACTGACAATTCTGAAGTTATTACCATCCATCGCCATGGATGAAACAGATGTACCTACGTTGTTTTAAAAAGCCTTGGAGAACATACATTAACACCTCCGTGCAGCGGCATCCGCTGCTTTTGTGCAGTGTCAGCGCACGGAGAATATGTAAAGGAAGTCAGTCAGTTGATAACGATTTTATTTGTCAAGAAATTCGAGAGAGGAAAAGATGGAACAGGAACCCAGTGAGATTGAGGAGGTTAAGGAGACAAAAACCTCAGGAAGATTATTAAAAAAACAGAAACGGGTGCAAAACAACAAGCGACAAATTTGGGCGCATTGAGCCAACCTCTACTAGGCCTTTGGACTCGGGTATACCCAATAAAACAACAATAAGGCTAAAATAATCAGAAAAATACATACCTCTGCCTCAATGGCATACCTGCTGCTTTTTCTGCACTTGTACCTCTTCCTCCTTCCCTCTCCTACGTCGACACTTTTGGCAGCTTTATAATGACTACAGTTCCAGTTTCCAGTCACGTGTTTGCCTCACAAATCCAATTACAAATCATAATTTTCTATTCAATGATGGTGACTGGCTATGACTGGAGCACGTGCGATGTGGGTTGTAAGGATCAGGAAAGAAATAATTATGTTCAGTTGAGTAATGGAGCCAGTGATTGCGAGGGGAGGAATAGAGCCAATGGTCTGGTCACGTGTTCATCGTACATGAAAGAATACATAATAAGACAATTGAATCTCCGCAATCATTTCTCCTTTTGGCATTCAGCAAAAAGCTATAACCCAGTGGGCCACTTTAGCTCAGTTTGAAAGCAGCCTTTGTGCATCTGGGACCATGGTGACTTTACTTTATAACCTAATGAAACCGCACAAATTAGTGGATTTCAGTGAATATTTCTGGCTTCTACTGTATTGTGCTCTCCTAGCGTCTGCAGCTGATGGGGAGACAGGCATCTGCCTTGAGTGCTTTTGTGCATGAAATAGCCCTGGTAGATGGTCTCAGATTGCCTGAGCCCAAGAAAGACCCATCACATTAACAGTCATCTCGATCTGTGCAGGTATTGGTCATCAGAGTTGCATGTAGTCTCAGAGACAGAGGATTCATGATCAATACAAGCAGCACCTTGAAAAGAGTCTCCATAGACTTCAGACAGCACTAGTTTGCCCTTTCAAAGCCCACCTAGCCTCCCCAACTCACCTCAAATGGTTCACCATCTGGCAATGGGTCTGGCAATGGGTGCAGGCATCTCAGCCCCTTCCTGCCTACCCATCGTTAATCATAGGTCATGGATGAGGTCTTTCTGTGGAGATCGACCCTCACTGCATCCACTGGGTGGTCTGTCAAATGTGTCTCTATGAGGACCATCATTCTCTCAGTGGAGGCGGTCATGCCCTCACACGCCAGTGTCATGGCACTACCCATGAACTTCTCTATCCTCTGCGGATGTGTAAGAGCAGCCAGTGAGGACCCTCACTGACACACGTTTTGCACTGCTGCTCCAGGATCTGCCGCTCTGTTGGTGATTCCTGAGACTGGCCACCTGCTTGAAGCTGACCATCGCTGAGTCTTTCCTCAATCCCCTGCTATGCAGTGGCCACAGCTGTCATTACATCTGCTAAGCTTCCTGTCCATGCCTGTCTTCAGAAGAGTTAGAGGCAACTTGATGAAAACCTTTCAGATTCTGAGGTGTTTTGACAGATGAATGTGGGGGCGGATGTTTCCTCTTACGGGAGGGTCACTGTCTAAAAATAAAAGGCCACCCAGTTAAGACTGAGATGAGAAGAAATTCTTCCTCTCAGAGGATGGCGAATCTTTGGAACTCCCTTCAGTTCAACAGCACAAAAAGTAAACAAAGAGCTTATACTGATGCTTACAGCTTTCAAAAACTCTTGTAACGATGCTCAATATACAGCTGATCTTTTCCTATATTATATGAAATGCTGCATTCGATCTCCTGTGGTATAACTAACAGGAACAACTGAAAAGGGGCTGGATTCTCCGAGCCCCCGCCGGGTCGGAGAATCGCCGGGGGCTGGTGTGAATCCCGCTCCCGCCGGCTGCCGAATTCTCCGGCACCGGATATTCGGCGGGGGCAGGAATCGCGCCGTGCCTGTCGGCAGCCACCCCCGGCGATTCTCCAGCTCGCGATGGGCCAAAGTCCCGCAGCTGTTATGCCGGTGCCGCCGGCGTAAATTAAACAAGGTATTTACCGGCGGGACCAGGCGGCGCAGTCGGGTTTCGGGGTCCTGGTGGGGGCGCGGGGCGATCTAGCCCGCGATCGGGGCCCACCGGTCCGCGGGCTGGCCTGTGCCGTGGGGGCACTCTTTTCCTTCCACGTCGGGCATCAGCCTCCGCGATGGCCGACGCGGAGGTGACCACCCCCCTGCGCATGCGCGGGGATGACATCAGCCCCCGCGCATGCGCGGACTTCCGCCGGCCAGCGGCGCGCCAACCACTCCGGCGCGGGCCTAGCCCCTAAAGGTGAGGGCTTGGCCCCTAAAGGTGTGGAGGATTCCTCACCTTTGGGGCGGCCCGATGCCGGAGTGGTTCACGCCACTCCATCCCGCCAGGACCCCCGCCCCGCCGGGTAGGGGAGAATCCAGCCCAAGGTCCTGGTCCTCTCTCCAGGAAAGACACGGTTCAAGGGATCTTTAAAATTGTGAAAGGGTTTGAGAGGGTCGATATCGATAAGACTGTGAGGACCTCAGAACAAAGGGTCATTAACAAAGTGGTGATGTTTTACAGTTCATTCAGGAAGTCTGGGTTGCTGTGGCAACATGCACAGGCATGTTGTAGCCCAGAGCTCTGGATAGTGATGGCAGAGGTTCCTTCACATGGCTGCCCAGGAATCTCTCCCACTCTTATATGTTTGGAAGGATTTGCTGGTTGACACACTCAACCCATTCACGAATGAACCTTCCTTGGCCATCAAGTCCAGGTGTGGGACATGAGCCCAGAGCTTCTGGCTCAGAGACAGGGAAGCTCCCTCACTGCGCCACTCAAGGTCCAAACATAAGGCACTCAGTAGTACATCCAACAAGGAATTCAGGAGAAACTTCCCAGAGAGAGGTTAGAATAAGGAACGCACAATCACATGGCGTAGGTAGTCACTGTGAATAACAGAAATGCATTTAATGAGAGGTTGGTTAAGTACATGATAATAATAATAATCTTTATTAGAGTCACAAGTAGGCTTACATCTTTGGACTGCGGGAGGAAACCGCAGCACCCGGGGGAAACCCACACAGACACGGGGAGAACGTGCAAACTCCTCACAGATAGTGACCCAAGGCTAAAGCTGAGTCTCTGGCGATGTGAAGCAGCAATGCTAACCACTGTGCCACCGTACCACCCATCTTGGGATAGTGCCTTGGGAGTTTTAACATAATAATAATCTTTATTGTTGTCACAAGTAGGCTTACATTGCCACTGCAATGAAGTTACTCTGAAAATCCCCTCGTCGCCACACTCCGGCACCTGTTTGGGTACACAGAGGGAGAATTCAGAATGTCCAATTCACCTAACAGCATGTCTTTCAGGACTAGTGGGAGGAAACCGGAGCATCCGAAGGAAACCACACAGACAGGGAAAAACGTGCAGACTCCGCACAGTGACTGAACCGGGAATCGAACCTGTGACCCTGGCGCTGTGAAGAAACAGTGCTAACCACTGTGCTATCATGCTGTCCTAATGGAGAAAGGAATGGGGGGGGGGATTTGCTGACAGGGATTGATGAGGTGTGATGATTGGAGCATAGACACCCATATTGGTCTGTTGGGCTGAATAACCTATTTCTCTGCCACAAATTCTCTGTAAAAAGCAACGCCAGACTAAAACAGTGCCGAGGAACGACATTAAAAACTCCTGTTTGCCAACACACATCAATGGGATTCCAATTTCAGCTTTCACTGCATATTAATTAGCGTCGTGACATTCAGCTGGTTGAAACGCTGCAAACTACTTCAGAGATGAAAAAGCTGGCAAAATGTGATGATCAGAAACCCTTTGGAACGCAGTTACACAATTGTGGGTCGTAACTTTGAAATCCCGCACTCACTGCAACCTTGAGCCAGAGAATCACAATCAAATGAAGAGATAGAAAGTGGCGACATTCCTTGAGTTGTGAATGAATGAAACGCGAGTTGTAAAGCAGCGAGTGTGCCAAGATCTCTGGCTGAATAAATCACATCCAACACCTCCACTGTTTGCAGTGTATATCCCACCCCCTTTATTATCAGCTTTTGTTTTTAAATATGTCACATGGTCATTAATTAAATATCAAAATTGGCTTCTTGTGCCTGGAGAAGTGTAAAGTGGCATCACTCCAGAGAGGCAGCAAAGTGATTCTATAAATATCCCCAGGAAGGAGGATTTTGGTGTCACATCTCCTGTGTTGTTCACCAAGGCCTGTCAGGATTGTGGAAGAGCTCAACTCCTTCCCTTCCAAACTTTGAATATCACCGCTTTGTTTTGGTTTTGTTTAGCCGCACAAAGGCTGCCCTCAGAAGGCTCCATCGCGCTTTGTTTTGTGATTAAAAAAGGAATTTGAAAATCTTCCAGAATAATTTTCAGCCTGAATAACAAAATGTTCTCTCCTGTCAGAGTTTCCTGATACAAGGTAAGTGATCCTTGTTTTGAATTACATTTACTGAGCCATCTATTCATTGCGTAAGGTGCTCCCATGAAAGTTTTAACTTTCCCTTCCACCATTATTCAATGGTCCCTTTATTTATTTATGCTGCAGGAGATTTTGGTTGAAGGATTTCTTTTGGTTTCATGGATAATTGAAAGAGAGAGTGCCACGTTTGAATTTGGGAAGTTGTTTGGTGTCTGCCGTCTGCTCTATTCCACCTCACTGATGATGAGGAACTTTGCCTGAAAGACAGCACAGTATCAAAAAGGTATGGAGGTGGTGGACGGCTGATTAACTGAGGGGAGTGTTTATGGTGTTTTGAAGGGCTAGCAGTAAGTCTGGGCTCAATATAGAGTCATGGTGACGCACAGAAGGTTTGTAGTGATTTCTGCAGTTGTGCTGCAGATGAGCCATGAACAGAACTGCAAGACATATTTTGAGCGGCTGAATGGCCTATGGTTTCTATTCCGATTGAGACAAATTGAGACAAATTCAAGAGAGCGGTGACTGCTTCAGCATAAGCTGTAGTTCAAGCAGTTCCCTGCAACAGAATCAGTTACATTACAAGGAAGTTAGCCATATAGGCCACAGGTGAAGAATTTACTTTGTACGGTGAGTTTTTGTGTTCTGGAATGCATTGGCAATGGTGGAAGCAGATTCAATTTTGTCAGGGATTCGGGGGATGTCTTCACTATGAACCTTTGAATTCTTTACTCCAGAGGACAGAGAATGCTTCATTATTGAGTAGATTCAAGTCTGAACTTGATGGATATTTAAACACCAAGAGAATCGAGGGATCTGTGGACATGGTGGAAGGGTGTAGCTGAAGTAGAAAATCAGTCATGATCTTATTTAGGGGCTGAATGGTCGACTCCTGCTCCTCTTTCTTCTGTTTCTCGAGAAGAAAAGAGAAGAAAATGCCAGGCTGTTGGATAAATGCAGAGGAGTGGAACTAATTGGAGAGCCAGCATAGATATGATGGGTTGAATGGCCTCCCGGACTCTGATTTGTTAAGTTTCTGCTTTGATAACAAAGTACACCAAATGAAACGTGAGGCCATTTGGCAAAATATTAACGATTAAAGATTTGCAACTGGTTTGGTGCCAGCCTTGTTCTTCTGCCCTTTAAGAATTGAGGTCCTGCTGTTCCGTTAGGTACTGAGGAGAATTCTAAATAATAAGACCCACAGGGATACAGTTAACATCTTGGTATAAAATATTCAGCAATCTCCCAGCCTCGAGCCTCACTTGCTGGCTGCACTCTGGCAAATTTGGTGTGATGTGAATCTTCTACAATTAGGGCACTGCGGCATCTCTGATTCACACAGCCCTGGGAGCCGAGCTTAACCCAGCACTCCTTCTGTGAGGGCCACAAAGAGTCCAGCATGAGTAACTTTTATTTGCAACAATATTTACACAGCACCTGCAGTTCACTACATGTTCTCTCTCTCTCTGCTGCCAGTACCACACTGGCCAACTCGATATGTACAGCTGAAAGTTTAACAATCGCCCCCTCCCCCCTCATTGAGGGAGCTCATATTCTTCAAGCATCCACGGTGGGTGCTGCAGGGGCTGGATTGCTTTATCGACCCTCTAAATCACATTTTGATTTGATGCTTGGCAAGTTCCGTTGCTCTTTGTTTTGTTTGGGCAGTGACCCGACCACGAGTGACTCCTTTTAAGTTATGCCTGAGTTTTTTTCTGTTCATTTATTAAGTTGATCAACCCCAAAAGACCATCGAGGGGTAACCAATTATCCCCAGCCAATAGCATCCAGGCAGGTTATAACAGCTCCTTTGTCAATAACAACAGAACAATGCTGCTTCGTTGGAACCAAGATAGTAACTGATTATCGTTGCAGGGAATGGTGAGTACCCGCTAAGCCATAACTTAAAATCTGTGGAAGAAGTGAGTGCCAGTGTGCTGGCCAAACACGCAAATTTGTTCATGTCAATTTCTGGGACTCGCATTGATCCCATTCTCAATCTTTACATTTGCACTGGCATTCCATAATTTTTAGTATTTACTAAGAGACCATTCAGTCCAATTGCTTTATGCTGGTATTTCTGCTTTGTATGAGCCTCCTACAATGAAACATTAAACTGAAACCTGACTGCTCTCACAGAATTGTTACGGCACAGAAGGAGGCTGTCATTATGTGCAAACATGCAGCTAATGAACACATAGAATAGGACACGACCAATGAGCAGTCAGGACACTCAGGGGTGGTATTTCACTATAAAAGGGATGAGGTACTCACACCCCACCTCTTTCCACAGACCAACATCTACAGAGTGAGACATCGCACCCCAGCACGTGGCTAAGAGCAAGGTTGGTTCAGTTAGACTGAGTTACTACATTATAGATTAGCAGAGAGTCGAACTCATTGAGAACTGTGCTAATAGTTCAATAAACACATTGAACTCAGTTCAAAGTCTGGAGCATCTTTTACTCAAAACTGCATCAAGTGGCAGCTTGTTTTTCCAAATTAAATAGCACATGCCAGGAGTCTGTTCAATCTAGTTAGTTCAATTCAGCAAGATCCGTGACGACCAGCGAATGTATACCGGCACAATGGAAAGGATTCAGGCTCCTCTCCAGCTCAGGACCTCCGGCAATCTCCGTGCCAACTGGCGGACATTCAAGCAGAAATTTTAGCTTTATGTCGAAGCATCAGACCTCAATGATGCATCTGATGCACGGAAGATAGCTCTTTTCCTCACCACAGTGGGTGATCATGCCTCAGAAATATTCAACTCCTTTCACTTTGCCGAAGACCAGGACAAGACGAAGTTTCAGACCATCCTGGACAAGTTTGACAGCCACTGTGAGGTGGACACCAACAAAATCTTAAAGCGCTACATATTCAAGCAGCGATTGCAAGGTAAAGATGAATCCTTCACCTCATATTTAACTAACCTTAGACTGCTAGCGCAATCCTGCAACTTCGGTAATATCACTGACTCTATGATCAGAGACCAAATCATTTTTGGAGTTCACTCTGATCCTCTGAGAGAGCAATTACTGAAGATGAAGCATATGACCCTGCCAGTCATGATTGAAACATGCACCAGTGGGTCTCTGTGGCGCAATCGGTTAGCGCGTTCGGCTGTTAACCGAAAGGTTGGTGGTTCAAGGCCACCCAGGGATGCTTCCTTTATGATTAAAACATGCAGAGTGCATGAGGACGTTAAAAATCGCTGTTCCCAGTACAAGACAGCAGAAAATGATAAACTAGCCTCCCACGAGGCGGAGAATGTGCAGGCCATCTCCCGGATGCAGTGCCTCAACATTGATGAAAGCGGCCATTTTGCGCGCTCTTCCCGGGGCCCGACGCATGTGCGATGCGAATGGGATACAGAAGTGGCCGAAACCCGCACTGTGCAGATGTCTGAGAACCGCACTGCGCATGTGCAATGATACACGGAGCGTCAGGACGCCGATGTCATGACGTGTTTGAACTGTGGTACCGCCCATTTAAAGAAACAATGCCCTGCAAGAGGCAGATGCCGTTTAAGCTGCAGGAAGCCAGGCCACTATGCAGCCCTGTGCAGATCTGCACCACCAATCAGGAGCCAGCGCTCCCAATTCCGACGACGGCACATCCGGAATGTGCAACAACGCCTACTGGGTTCTGATCCTGGCAGTGCAACGGATCCAGGTGATGAATGCCTGGACAACGCCAACCGCGTGGGCATTATTACAACGTGTGAATATGCCACACCAGACACATTGCAAGTCCGATCCATCCTAACTGTAGATTCCGAGGACGAATGGCGAGCAGTGTTGAAGGTCAACCACTGCCTCATTCTGTTTAAGCTGGACCAACCTCCTCTCACAGGCAAACTTCAGATGCATTAAGAAGCCTCCCCATGGTCCTTCCAGCTGTCTGCAAGCTCCTGGATTACAACGGGAATGCCATCACGGCACTGGGATTCTGCCATCTGCACGTATCCAACCGACACACACAAGCACGGTTACACTTTGAAATTGTTAAACCAGACAGGGCATCCCTACTAGGTGTGCACGCCTGCAAGCAGCTGAACCTCATTCAAAGGGTTTACACCAGGGGTGGGCAAACTACGGCCCGCGGGCCGCATGCGGCCCGCCAAAGGTATTTCTGCGGCCCACCAAGTCATTAAAAAAAAAAAAAAAAAATTTTTTTTTTAAAAAAATTTTTTATTTAAAAAAAAACATTTTTTTTTAAGGTTAATGCTTGGGTTACTTACTGGTATAGGGTGGATACGTTGACTTGAGTAGGGTGATCATTGCTCGGCACAACGTCGAGGGCCGAAGGGCATGTTCTGTGCTGTTCTATGTTCTATATGAGGCGCCCAGAATCATAACCGGGTGAAGTAATTATTTTACTTAATATACTATGCGGCCCTTTGTGAATTGTGAATTTCTGAATGTGGCCCTTTCACGGAAAAGTTTGCCCACCCCTGGTTTACACCATGACATCCTCCCATGTGGATCTTCAGGCCGGCATCAGCGACATCCTCGCCTAGTATCCAGATATGTTCAACGGGATGGACATGCTGCCATATCGATACAAGATTCTGCTACGACCTGATGCCAAGCCAGTGGTCCGGCTCAACTCCTGATAAACAGGGACCTGTGGACGACACTTCCAGCCATACACCTGCCCAACCTGGATTACCTCCCGGTGCTGCAGAAGATGCAGCAGCTCAGAGACCGTCAAAAGCAAGGCTATGATGGCCAACAAAACATAAAAAAAGGGAGATGTAATGATATGCAAACATGCAGCTAATGAATACATAGAGTAGGACACGACCAATGAGGAGTCAGTTCACTCAGGGGTAGTATCTCACTGTAAAAGGGATGAGGCACTCACACCCCGCCTCTTTCCACAGACCAACATCTACAGAATGAGACAGGCAGTATCCTCAGCATCACACCCAGCATGTGGCTTAGAGCAAGGCTGGTTCAGTTAGACTGAGTTACTACATTTAGATTAGCAGAGAGTCGAACTCATTGAGAACGGTGCTAATAGTTTAATAAAACACATTGAACTGACTTCAAAGTCTGGAGCATCTTTTACTCAAAGCTGCATCAACTGGCAGCTTGTGCTATTCCAAATTACATAACACAACAGATGCCATTCGGCCCATCGTGACTGCACCGACACTCCAAACGAGCATTGTGACTTAGTGTCATTACCCTGCCTTTTCCCCATACCCCTGCACATTGCTTCTATTCAATAATCATCTAATATCCTCTTGAATGCATCGATTGAACCTGCCTCCACCACACTGCCAGGCAGTTCATTCCTTACCCGAACCAATCACTGTGTGAAAAGGGCTTTTCTCAGATCACATTTACTTCTTTTGAAAATCAAATTAAATCTGTGCCCTCTCGTTCTTGATCCTTTTAGGAGCAGGAACAGTGGGTGGGATTCTCTCAGCCCAGGACCGAGCCGGAAAATCTCCGCGACCAGCGTGAATCGCGCCACGTCGCCCAGACCCAGAGAGCAGAGAATCGGTCTCATTGGCGCCAGCACGGTCAGCGCGGCACCGGCTGGGGGCTGCTCTACAGGGCCCCCCTGGCAATTATCGGCCCTGCATTGGCCAAATGGCCGTGTCAAAAAACCCGAGTCCCGCCAGCGCCGTTCACACCTGCCCTCAGCCGGCGGGGTCACAGCATGGAAGAGTCGGGGGGGCTGCTTGTGGGGGTGGAAGGGGGGTCTGAACCCAGAGGGGGCCTCCGATGTGGTCTGGCCCGCGATCGGGGCCCAACAATCGGCGGGCCGGCCTCTCTGCCTGGGGGCCTCCTTTCTTCCGCACTGGCCCCTGTAGCCCTGCGCCATGTTGCTTCAGGGCCGGCATGGAGAAGGGAAACACTGCGCATGCGTGGGTTGGCGCCGGCCCCACTGCGCATGCGCGGGTTGGCGCTGGCCCCACTATGCATGCGCGGACCCCGCGTCGCCCAGTGCACGTCAGGATCAGCAGCTGGAGCGGCGTGGGCCGCTCCAGTGCCGTGCTGGCCCCATGTAGGGGGTAGAATTGCTGATCCTGAGGCTGTGTTGAAGCCGTCTCCCACAGCACTATTTCGAAGAAGAACATGGGGCGGGATTCTCCAATAATGGGGCTATTTTCACACTCCAGCGTCAAATCGGGGGTGTTTCTTCAAGAAAGTCCAGAGTGATTCTCCCACCTAAAGGGGGCTAGCAGGGCCCCGGAGTACTCCTCGCAGCTCTGCCTGTCGATAGAGGGCCCTGCACTTCTGGTCGGGAGTCCACACATGCACACGGCAGCCACCTTCAGCGGCCACCTCGCGCGATATGGCACACTCACATCGCGGGGTAGCCCCGTAAATATAGCCCCCCCGTGATCGCACACGCCTGTGGATCGGTAGCCCCCGATCGCTAGCCTGGCCATCCCTGAGCCCCCCTCCCAGTGAAGGATCTCCCCATCCCCTACCAGGGCAGCTGTTTCAGGTAGGCAAAACAAACCAAGCCGTTGGGAACTTGGCCAGCTTTCATTGGTGAATCGCGGGGGGCGGCCTCTGTTAATGGCCGTGTAGACAGCGCAGGAGTGGCGTTGCGCCTGTTTTCCGCGTCAACGCCCATTCGCCGCCCGTGCCGATCACGATTTTGGCGCGGAGGTTCAGAGAATCCCGCCCAAGGAAGTTCTCTCTGTTGTCCTGACCAACAATTAGACCCATCAACATCAAAAATGCAGATTATCATGTCGTAATTATGGTCACATTACTTCATTGGCTGGCCATGAAAAGCGTTATAAAAATTCAAGTCATTTTTTCTATTGTTCACCTTCCTTTATCCCATCCGATTAATAGGTTCCAATTTTTCCTATCATATGAACTCATTCAGCTCCCACTCTGCGATGCATTGATGTGATTATATTCACCTACTCTTTGCGATAGCTGGTTCCACATTCAGGATCCTCCACTTTATAAAGAATATGCTCTTTTCATCAACATACATAGGTATTGGAACAATGAAAGTACAGTGCTGCAACCAGGTATTTACACAGTACAGAGATGTGAATGGCACTTACACTCTGACTTCAGGAACATTGGGGCAGCTTGGTGGCACAGTGCCAGGGACTGTGTTCAATTCTGGCCTTGGATGACTGTTTGTGTGGAGTTTGCAAGTTCTCCTCATGTCTGCATGGGGGTGCCCCTGATTACTCCAACAGTCCAAAGATGTGCAGGTTAGGTGGATTGGCCATGATCACTTAGTGTCCAAATGGTTAGGTGAAGTTACGAGGATAGGGTGGGGGCGTGAGCCTATGTAGGGTATCTTTTGGAGGGTTGGTGCAGACTCGATGAGCCGAATGGCCTCCTTTGGCTGTATGATTTCTATTTCTATGTTTCATGCCCCCCTGAATGTACACCTCAACGGGTTCAAGTTTATAAATAGAGGTTTGACGATATGATCAGCCAAGATCTGATTGAATGGCGGAGCAGGCTCGAGGGGCCATATGGCCTACTCCTGCTCCTAGTTCTTATGTTCTTATGTTAACGCTGAAGTCAACAGAAAAACTTCAAGGGATAAAGTCAAATATAGGTGAATATATTTCTAATTTCACCCCTTGACCAACCGACCTTCAGTAGAAAGTTCATGGAAACACAACAGGGTGAACACTGTTTATCCCATTTCTCTGGAGTTCAGGCAAACCGTCCATTGATGTTATGACGGACACAGCAGATGGCTTCAGATTATTTAGGATTTCCCACATCAGCAATCTCAGTGAGATCTGATTGTTTTAATTAGTTTATCAAGTATCTAACTTATCTTAGTGTCTTTATAGCTTTTTTGACCTTACCTTATAAATGTCATTTTACCATGTTAATTTTCTAATATCGACCTTGTAAATAAAAAAATATTTAATACGTCCGCTATTCAGATGTCATTACCTGAAAGTTTGGCGTGTTTACGCACCGTATCCCAATACTGATTTTTCTTTTTCTATTTATGTGTCTGTGGAACAATTTTCCATTTCTTTTAATTTTCCTCGATGATTTACTTATGTAATTTTTCTTTGTTTTTCTTATTGATTTTTTTCCTCTTTTCTTAGGTAAGGACATCAAGGATATGAAGCAAAGGGAATGGTGTTGAGGTGTAAATCAGCCATAGGGAGTGATACCATTCACAGAATCACTCCTTCACCTTATCCCAGCTTCCCGCCCTTCATAAATGTCACATATCCTTCAATATTTAGGTCCCAACCGATGTCATCCTATAGCTATGTCTCTGTCATCCTATAGCTACGTCTCTGTAATGGCTATCAGATCATACTTATTTATTTCGATCTGCGCTGTCAGTTCATCTGAGTTCTTCAGCCGGGAATCTCCCATCTGGTGGGGATGTGAATGTGGAATGTTTCCCGCTGTGGCAGCTGCTGGGAAATCATGCCAAATCTTCCAGTCCCGACCTTATTAATTATCCACTTGGCTGTTTCACGCCATATTCACTGACAGGTGGGGCAGACCTGGGTGTCATTGAGTCCACTGTCCTATCCGGGCACTATATTAAGAAGGCGGCCAAACATCACTGACCCACTATTGAAGAAAGAAGGTGGGCCTCCTGAAAATGAAGGTAGATCTCCAGGAGCTCTCTGAGATTTGCAGGTGGGCCTCCTGAAAATGAAGGTAGATCTCCAGGAGCTCTCTGAGATTAGCAGGTGGGCCTCCTGAAAATGAAGGTCGATCTCCAGGATCTCTCTGAGACTAGAAGGTGGGCCTCCTGAAAATGAAGGTAGATCTCCAGGAGCTCTCTGAGATTAGCAGGTGGGCCTCCTGAAAATGAAGATAGATCTCCGGGAGCTCTCTGAGACTAGAAGATGGCCCTTCCCAGGTCACCTCATGTGGATGGTCCAGCTGTGGATGCTCACCCCACCCAGTGCTGTGATGTTCCAGGTCGAGGGCTTGCAGACTGCCTCCATCCTGAATTCTGGAGACAGCCCAGGCATTGTTCAGATTAGTTCCGATATCTCCACGCTACATCTTCAGAACGCGTTTTCACACTGGTCTCATTGAGAATCTTGCATGGGGAAATTGGACCTTCATCTACATCCCATTAGCGTGAAGGAAATGATGTTCACACTGTCCTCTGGTGGGGTTTCTGACCCGCCATGGGGGGATGGGGAACGGGGGGGGGGGGGGGGGGGGGGGGTCACTAGCAGAAGATCCCGCTGTACATTCACAGCAACATGAATCCAATTTCAGACCATCCTCCCATATTCTCTTCCACCCCTGCCATCGAAAACACTGGCAGGGAATTGGGATGACCGTATCACTAAGGATAACCACAACCCCTCAGAGATTTTAGTTTTGTCATTTTATTATTTTTGGAACATCTAGTCTTAGCTGCTGATTTTCTCTTAGATTTGTCCTCTCTGTCCCTTCCTGTCACGATCTGTTTCTCATTTTGCACATTAGTACCTTTATCCCTTGTGCTGTCTCTACTCTTTGATTTACCACACCTTCCCACATATGATCCTTTGCCCCACTTACTTAATCTACAATGTTCTATATTTCCCTAGTTATAAAACTTGCTGGAACACCAGCCTCAGCACGGTTCAGGTGTGGATTGTTCTAATGGTACAGCCCCAACTTCCCCCAGTGTGATGAATGTAGGAATTTTTATATAGATTGTATTCTATATGTCTGTTATAGTAATGTTATTAAACACCTGGGTTAAAGTATTTTTTTTTCTGTTGCAGCAATATTTTGTTAATATCCTGGTTAATATACAGGCAGACATTGAGTCTGCAAATGTGCAACTAAGCTGTCGTAAAAGTGAGATCATCATTCATTCCAACTATGTATATTGTTTACCTGTATGGGAGGAACTGAACTTTGTTTATACAAAGAAGGTTCCCTGGGGTTTAGATAATTGAGGAGTTGCGATTATCCTCAGTAAGATGGTCATAACTCAGTTAGTGGGATAGACACGATGTTATTAATGGGAGGAGCCAGGTCTGTAGCAGGCTGTTTAGTTTGAATTGTGGCTGGGTGCTTTGAGCTGAGCAACAGTTTTTGCAAATGGCTGTTCTCTCACACAAACGTTTTCTCTATCTCTCTCCTCAAGCAGTATTTCCAAGAAATCTCTATTCAAGTGGATAGCTGGTATCCCTGTGTTTGCTAACTCCATTTACATGTGACCCTTGACCTGTGATGGTTTTACTTAATTGGAGATAGAGAAGGTATCAGTTAGAAGCTAAAGTGTTTCTTTTTATTGTTAAGGATTGTTTTACTGTTAATTGTAAGCTATTTTATGTGATATGACGTACATTAATCCTGTGTTAATAATAATGTTTGTTTAAGATAAGAGGTACCTATTTGTCAGTGGAATCACTGCTGGAGCAAATTATCCTTTCCTCACAATTTAGAAAAAAATAAAGAAGTCTTTGGGGTTCGTATCCTGTTTCCTAAGGAATGTTACGGTCTAGTCTGAGATCATAACACTCTGAGGGTCGTGAGTCTTTGCAACTCGCTTCCTCAAAAGGCGGTGGAAGCAGAGTCTTTGAATATATTTAAGGCAAAGGTAGACAGGTTCTTGATAAGTAAGGGGGTGAAAGGTTATTTGGGGTAGGCAGGAGGTTACAGTCAAATCAGCCATCATCAGTAGAGTGGCCTATACCTGCTCATAATTCTTATATTCATATGTAATAAGTGAATGGTGAAACAGGCTCTGCTGTAATATGCCTTTAAGGGATAGCAGCGTGAGATCGCTTTAAAGACAGAATGTCACATGATCCAGCCTCAATTTCACTGTTGCCTGGAGATAACACACACACCTCTGACGTCATCATGATTTCTGTCCCCGACACTGTTTACATCTCTGGCCCAATTTTTAAGACTTTCTTTTTGTTTGACTTTCCCTCACTTGTTATCGACCCGGTCAACACCCTGGTCACTCGCCCCTCCCCCCGGTCCACACCCTGGTCACTCGCCCCTCCCCCCGGTCCACACCCTGGTCACTCGCCCCTCCCCCCGGCCCACACCCTGGTCACTCGCCTCTCCCCCCGGTCCACACCCTGGTCACTCGCCCCTCCCCCCGGCCCACACCCTGGTCACTCGCCCCTCCCCCCGGTCCACACCCTGATCACTCGCCTCTCCCCCCGGCCCACACCCTGGTCACTCGCCTCTCCCCCCGGTCAACACCCTGGTCACTCGCCCCTCCCCCCGGTCCACACCCTGGTCACTCGCCTCTCCCCCCAGTCCACACCCTGGTCACTCGCCCCTCCCCCCGGTCCACACCCTGGTCACTCGCCCCTCCCCCCGGTCCACACCCTGGTCACTCGCCTCTCCCCCCGGCCCACACCCTGGTCACTCACCTCTCCCCCCGGTCCACACCCTGGTCACTCGCCTCTCCCCCCGGCCCACACCCTGGTCACTCGCCTCTCCCCCCGGTCCACACCCTGGTCACTCGCCTCTCCCCCCGGTCCACACCCTGGTCACTCGCCTCTCCCCCCGGTCCACACCCTGGTCACTCGCCTCTCCCCCCCTGGTCCACACCCTGGTCACTCGCCCCTCCCCCCGGTCCACACCCTGGTCACTCGCCTCTCCCCCCGGCCCACACCCTGGTCACTCGCCTCCCCCCGGTCCACACCCTGGTCACTCACCTCTCCCCCCCTGGTCCACACCCTGGTCACTCGCCTCTCCCCCCGGCCCACACCCTGGTCACTCGCCTCTCCCCCCGGTCCACACCCTGGTCACTCGCCTCTCCCCCCGGTCCACACCCTGGTCACTCGCCTCTCCCCCCGGCCCACACCCTGGTCACTCGCCTCTCTCCCCGGTCCACACCCTGGTCACTCGCCTCTCCCCCCGGTCCACACCCTGGTCACTCGCCTCTCTCCCCGGTCCACACCCTGGTCACTCGCCTCTCCCCCCGGTCCACACCCTGGTCACTCGCCTCTCCCCCCGGTCCACACCCTGGTCACTCGCCTCTCCCCCCGGTCCACACCCTGGTCACTCGCCTCTCCCCCCGGTCCACACCCTGGTCACTCGCCTCTCCCCCCCTGGTCCACACCCTGGTCACTCGCCTCTCCCCCCGGTCCACACCCTGGTCACTCACCTCTCCCCCCCTGGTCCACACCCTGGTCACTCGCCTCTCCCCCCGGTCCACACCCTGGTCACTCGCCTCTCCCCCCGGTCCACACCCTGGTCACTCGCCTCTCCCCCCGGTCCACACCCTGGTCACTCGCCTCTCCCGCCGGTCTACACCCTGGTCACTCGCCTCTCCCCCCGGTCCACACCCTGGTCACTCGCCTCTCCCGCCGGTCTACACCCTGGTCACTCGCCCCTCCCGCCGGTCCACACCCTGGTCACTCGCCTCTCCCCCGGTCTACACCCTGGTCGCTCGCCTCTCCCCCCGGTCCACACCCTGGTCACTCGCCCCTCCCCCCGGTCCACACCCTGGTCACTCGCCCCTCCCCCCGGTCCACACCCTGGTCACTCGCCTCTCCCCCCGGTCTACACCCTGGTCACTCACCTCTCCCGCTGGTCCACACCCTGGTCACTCGCCTCCCCCCCCGGTCCCCACCCTGGTCACTCGCCTCTCCCCCCCTGGTCCACACCCTGGTCACTCGCCTCTCCTCCCGGCCCACACCCTGGTCACTCGCCTCTCCTCCCCGGTCCACACCCTGGTCACTCGCCTCTCCCGCCGGTCTACACCCTGGTCACTCGCCTCTCCCCCCGGTCCACACCCTGGTCACTCGCCTCTCCCCCCCCCGGTCTACACCCTGGTCACTCGCCTCTCCCCCCGGTCCACACCCTGGTCACTCGCCCCACCCGCCGGTCCACACCCTGGTCACTCGCCCCTCCCCCCGGTCCACACCCTGGTCACTCGCCTCTCCTCCCTGGCCCACACCCTGGTCACTCGCCTCTCCTCCCTGGCCCACACCCTGGTCACTCGCCTCTCCCCCCGGTCCACACCCTGGTCACTCACCTCTCCCCCCGGTCCACACCCTGGTCACTCGCCCCTCCCCCCGGTCCACACCCTGGTCACTCACCTCTCCCGCCGGTCCACACCCTGGTCACTCGCCTCTCCCCCCGGTCCACACCCTGGTCACTCGCCTCTCCCCCCGGTCCACACCCTGGTCACTCGCCTCTCCCCCCGGTCCACACCCTGGTCACTCGCCTCTCCCCCTGGTCCACACCCTGGTCACTCGCCTCTCCCCCCCGGCCCACACCCTGGTCACTCGCCTCTCCCCCTGGTCCACACCCTGGTCACTCGCCTCTCCCGCCGGTCCACACCCTGGTCACTCACCTCTCCCGCCGGTCCACACCCTGGTCACTCTCCTCTCCCCCCGGTCCACACCCTGGTCACTCACCTCTCCCCCCGGCCCACACCCTGGTCACTCGCCCCTCCCCCCGGCCCACACCCTGGTCACTCACCTCTCCCCCCGGTCAACACCCTGGTCACTCGCCTCTCCCCCCGGCCCACACACTGGTCACTCGCCCCTCCCCCCAGTCCACACCCTGGTCACTCGCCTCTCCCGCCGGTCCACACCCTGGTCACTCGCCTCTCCCCCCGGTCCACACCCTGGTCACTCGCCTCTCCCCCTGGTCCACACCCTGGTCACTCGCCTCTCCCCCCGGCCCACACCCTGGTCACTCGCCTCTCCCCCTGGTCCACACCCTGGTCACTCGCCTCTCCCGCCGGTCCACACCCTGGTCACTCTCCTCTCCCCCCGGTCCACACCCTGGTCACTCGCCTCTCCCCCCAGTCCACACCCTGGTCACTCGCCTCTCCCGCTGGTCCACACCCTGGTCACTCACCTCTCCCCCGGCCCACACACTGGTCACTCACCTCTCCCCCCCTGGTCCACACCCTGGTCACTCGCCCCTTCCCCCGGTCCACACCCTGGTCACTCGCCTCTCCCCCTGGCCCACACCCTGGTCACTCGCCCCTCCCCCCGGTCCACACCCTGGTCACTCACCTCTCCCGCCGGTCCACACCCTGGTCACTCGCCTCTACCCCCAGCCCACACCCTGGTCACTCGCCTCTACCCCCGGCCCACACCCTGAACACTCGCCCTCCCCCTGGTCCACACCCTGGTCACTCGCCCCTCCCCCCGGTCCACACCCTGGTCACTCGCCCTCCCCCTGGTCCACACCCTGGTCACTCGCCCCTCCCCCCGGTCCACACCCTGGACACTCGCCCTCCCCCTGGTCCACACCCTGGACACTCGCCCTCCCCCTGGTCCACACCCTGGTCACTCGCATCTCCCCCCGGCCCACACCCTGGTCACTCACCTCTCCCCCCGGCCCACATCCTGGTCACTCACCTCTCCCCCCGGCCCACACCCTGGTCACTCACCTCCCCCCGGCCCACACCCTGGTCACTCACCCCTACCCCCGGCGCACACCCTGGTCACTCACCTCTCCCCCCGGCCCACACCCTGGTCACTCCCCTCTCCCCCCGGCCCACACCCTGGTCACTCGCCTCTACCCCCGGCCCACACCCTGGTCACTCGCCTCTCCCGCCGGTCCACACCCTGGTCACTGGCCTCTCCCCCCGGTCCATAAGACCATAAGACATAGGAGCGGAAGTAAGGCCATTCGGCCCATCGAGTCCACTCCACCATTCAATCATGGTTGATTTCAACTCCATTTACCCGCTCTCTCCCCATAGCCCTTAATTCCTCGAGAAATCAAGAATTTATCAATTTCTGTCTTAAAGACACTCAATGTCCCGGCCTCCACCGCCCTCTGTGGCAATGAATTCCACAGACCTACCACTCTCTGGCTGAAGAAATTTCTCCTCATCTCTGTTCTAAAGTGACTCCCTTTTATTCTAAGGCTGTGCCCCCGCGTCCTAGTCTCCCCTACTAATGGAAACAACTTCCCTACGTCCATCCTATCCAAGCCATTCATTATCTTGTACGTTTCTATTAGATCTCCCCTCAACCTCCTAAACTCCAATGAATATAATCCCACGATCCTCAGACGTTCATCGTATGTTAAGCCTACCATTCCTGGGATCATCCGTGTGAATCTCCGCTGGACCCGCTCCAGTGCCAGTATGTCCTTCCTGAGGTGTGGGGCCCAAAATTGCTCACAGTATTCTAAATGGGGCCTAACTAGTGCTTTATAAAGCCTCAGAAGTACATCCCTGCTTTTATATTCCAAGCCTCTTGAGATAAATGACAACATTACATTTGCTTTCTTAATTACGGACTCAACCTGCAAGTTTACCTTTAGAGAATCCTGGACTAGGACTCCCAAGTCCCTTTGCACTTTAGCATTATGAATTTTGTCACCGTTTAGAAAATAGTCCATGCCTCTATTCTTTTTTCCATAGTGCAAGACCTCGCACTTGCCCACGTTGAATTTCATCAGCCACTTCTTGGACCATTCTCCTAAACTGTCTAAATCTTTCTGCAGCCTCCCCACCTCCTCAATACTACCTGCCCCTCCACCTATCTTTGTATCATCGGCAAACTTGGCCAGAATGCCCCCAGTCCCGTCATCTAGATCGTTAATATATAAAGAGAACAGCTGTGGCCCCAACACTGAACCCTGCGGGACACCACTTGTCACCGGTTGCCATTCCGAAAAAGAACCTTTTATCCCAACTCTCTGCCTTCTGTCTGACAGCCTGGTCACTCGCCCCTCCCCCTGGTCCACACCCTGGTCACTCGCCCCTCCCCCCGGTCCACACCCTGGTCACTCGCCCCTCCCCCCGGTCCACACCCTGGTCACTCGCCTCTCCCGCCGGTCCACACCCTGGTCACTCGCCTCTCCTGCCGGTCCACACCCTGGTCACTCGCCTCTCCCGCCGGTCCACACCCTGGTCACTCGCCTCTCCCCCCGGTCCACACCCTGGTCACTCACCTCTCCCCCCGGCCCACACCCTGGTCACTCGCCTCTCCTCCCGGCCCACACCCTGGTCACTCACCTCTCCTGACTGAGCTAAGCCGGTGCTGGTCCGCTCGCTGCGCTGTCCTACTCACAGAATGGCAGGCTCTACGCTGCAGTCTCAACGCCTGAGAACCCTCTGCTTCCTAGCTCTTTCTTTGAACACTATCCAGGCACTGTGCCTTCAAAGCTTTTCCATGCAGCCACCATGTTGTGGCTTCAATGCTCTATGACATTTCAACTCTGCTGCGGACTGACCAGACTGTCGAGGGTTGTCTCGCACCAGTAGCACAATCTAAAACTAGTTGCCATTTGCACCAATAACTAATCCTGGCTGGGCACAGTGCCATTTAGAATGAGCGATTGCTGCACACCATGGTTGCGTGCATTATAATAATATAAAAGGCAATACTGATAGAGATTGTGCAAATGCATTGTGTGTTCATGCATTAAAGAATGGGCACATTGATTGATTGAGTGATTGATTGATGGATATTTATTGTCACTCGTACTGAAGTACAGTGAAAAGTATTTTTCTGCGGCCAAGGGAACGTACACAGTACGTGCAAGATAGACAAAAGAATAATCAACAGAGTACATTGAAAAATGGTACATCGGGCAGCACGGTGGCCTAGTGGTTAGCACAACCGCCTCACGGCGCTGAGGTCCCAGGTTCGATCCCGGCTCTGGGTCACTGTCCGTGTGGAGTTTGCACATTCCCCCCGTGTCTGTGTGGGTTTCGCCCCCACGACCCAAAAACGTGCAAGCTAGGTGGATTGGCCACGCTAAATTGCCCCTTAATTGAAAAAATGATTGGGTACACTAAATTAAAAAAAAAAGAAAAATGGTACATCGACAAAAAATGATTGGTTACAGTGCGAAACAAGGGCAAACAAGAGCAGCATAGGGCGTTGTGAATAGTGTTCTTGCAGAGAACAAATCAGTCCAAGGGGGAGTCGTTGAGGAGTCTTGCAGCTGTGGGGAAGAAACTATTCCTATGTCTGGATGTGCGGGTCTTCAGATTTCTGTACCTTCTGCCTGATGGAAGGGTCTGGAAGAAGGCAATGCCTGTGTGGGAGGGGTCTCTGATAATGCTGTCTGCCTTTCTGAGGCAGCGGGAGGTTTAGACAGAATCAATGTTGGGGTGGCAACCTTGTGTGATACGCTGGGCTGAGTTCACCACAGTCTGCAGTTTCTCGCGACCTTGGACCGAGTAGTTGCCATACCAGGCTGTGATGTAGCCAGATAGGATGCTTTCTGTAGAAGTTTGTGAGAGTCGGTGCAGACATGCTGAATTTCTTTAGCATACGTCGATAGAAAGCTTGAAGGCACCAGAGCTGCAGGGCTGTGTGTGCTGTCTCCTGCTCCAGGCCAAAGTGAACTGAGGCCACATCACATGGCGCACTTCCCGTCAAGTGAGGCCATGTATGAATGGCTACATGTGCCTGTTCTTAATAAGTGATGCCAGAATGTATTTGCACAATCCCTTTTGAATGATTGGTGCCTTTGATATCATTGCAACGCATACAACTAGTCTGCGGGATTGAGTGGCCTCCTCCTGTGCCTAATGTTTCGAAGCTCTTAACGCACACCAAGATCAGAGCCAGTTCTTATCTGCTGAAAATTATACTGCTCGAAAATATCAAACACTTTTTCTGGAAAATCAGTAAAAGCTTTTATCTGACAGTAAGTACAGGATCGTAAGCGATCTGTTTTTGTGCTGCATCGTCCTGTTTCGAATGTAAATTATATATTTCTACCCCTCGCTGACAGGGAGATGTGTTAAATTAGAATGTATGCTTTCAAGATGTCCCTTTATCATTTAGAGTTAATGGGGCCGCTTTTCACCAGGTACTTGTTATCTTGAATTACTTTTCTTCATCAAAGACCAAAAATAACAACAACTTCCTTTTACATAACACCCTTCACACAGAAGGAAAACCAACACAAAGTGCTTCCTGGAGGCATGATAGCAGAAATTCTTTATCCCAGAGGGTTTTTCTCTTATCCGTTTATGGGATGTGGACGTCGCTGGCTGGGGCAGCATTTATGCCCATCCCTGAGAGCATTTAAGAGTCAACCATACTGCTGTGTGTCTGGAGTCACAGCCGCTCCGATGCCGGCTGCCGAATTCTCTAGCGCCTATTTTCGGGTGGGGGCAGGGATCACGCCACGCCAGTCGGGGGCCATTGGCAGCTGCCTCCCAGGCGATTCTCCGGGCCCCGAGGGGCCGAGCAACCACCCGTTTTCGGCCAGTTCTGCCGGCGTGAATAGACATGGTCCATCCCGACGGGACCTGGCTTGGAGGGAGGAGTCCTTGGGGGGCCCCCACAGTGACCTGGCCCGTGATCGGGGCCCACCGATCTGCGGGTGGGCCTGCGCCATGGGGGCACTCTTTTCATCCGCACCGGCCTCTGTAAGGCTCCGCCATGGCCGGTGCGGAGAAGAAACCCCCCTGCGCAGGAAACATGCTGGTGGTTCTGCACATGTGCCAGAACACGTTGGCAGTCCTGTGAATGGGTCAACTTGCGCCAGCCCGCGGCGACCCTTCGGTGCTGGTTGGCGTGGCGCCAACACCTCCTAGGTGTTGGTCCCCGGCCAGCCTAGTCCCCGGAAGGGCAGAGGATTCCGCAACTACCGGGCGGCCCAACGCCAGAGTGGTTCATACTGCTCTTGGCGCTGGTACAGGCCACACCGATTGCGGGAGAATCCTGCCCATGATTCCTGGGGCTGGATTCTCCACACCCCGATGCTAACATCGCGTTCAGCGCTGGGGCAGAGAATCGGCGAACCAGCGCCGGTCCAGATTTCATGCATGAAACTGAATTCTCCACACCCCCCCCCCGAAAAGCGGTGTACTCGGGGAGTATGGCGCGCCGCGTATCCACCACTGGATGCCATTGCCAGAGGCCTGCCCGCTATTTTACGCCCTCGACTGGCCGAATTCCCGACGGCGTGGATCACTCATGGTCCTGCCAGTTGGGATACTAGCATGGCGGCTGCCGACCCAGTCCACGGCCGCCATAGTTGGGGGCGGACCGATCAGAAAGCAGGGGGGCCTCATACGGGACTGGGCCTTCATTGTCCAGGTCAGGCGCACAGCCAATCGGAATCACTATTTCCGCGGTCCAGGTCCGCGGTCTGAGTCCGCCATGGAGTACGGCGCGGCTGCTAGAGGTCGCATCCATGCGCATGCGCGGCCTCTGACCCGGAAGTGCGGGAGGTCGTTTCGGCAGCTGGAGCTGCGAGCTCCACGACAGCTGCCTGCTAGCCGCCCCCCCCCCCCCCCCCCACCCCGTTCTGTGAATCTGTGGCCTTTTGACGCCAGTTTTTCTGGCATAAAAGACTACAGTGTTCACGACGACGTGGGGACATAGTCCCTGAAACGGAGAATCCAGCCCCTGATTTTTTTCATCCTGATTTTTTTCATTGAATTCAATTTTCACTATCTCCCACGGGATTTCAACCTGGGTCCCTGGACCAATGCTCTAGATCTCTGGATTACTAGTCCAGCAAAAATACCACAAAGCCACTGACTCTCCTAATGGATGCTCAATATTTCGATGCATTAAAGTTTGGGATCTTTGGTCTCTCAGGGAATCAAGTAATCTGGGGAGCGGGCAGGAAATTGGAGATCAAACCCAAGATCAACCATGATCGCATTTGTTCATGGGATGTGGGTGTTAAGGGCAACGTCAGCATTTGTTGCCCATCCCTAATTGCCCTGAAGAGCTATTCAGTGTCAACCCCATTGCTGTTGATCTGGAGTTATATCGTCCAGCCTTCTTTGCCTTAAGGACACTCGTGAACCAGATGGGTTTTTAGAACACAGAACATAGAACATTACAGCGCAGTACAGGCCCTTCGGCCCTCGATGTTGTGCAGACCTGTGAAACCACTCTAAAGCCCATCTACACTATTCCCTTATCATCCATATGTTTATCCAATGACAACAATCAATGATAGTTTCATGGTCACCATTACTGAGAATATCTTTCAATTCCAGATTCTTTTTAATTCATTGAATTTATGATATTAATTCAATTTAAGTTCCACCAGCTGCTGTGGTGGGGTTTTAACCCCGCGTCCCCAAAGCATTAGCCTGGGCCTCTGGATTACTCGTCCAGTGACACTGCCACAAGCCTGCTATCTCCTGCTGCTGAATGGCTGAGTAGGCTCAATGAGCTAAATGGCCCTTTCCTGCTCCAATGTTTCTGTCTAATGCAGACAACATTCTCAAAAAGCCACAATAAATAATAGTAGCTTTGACATGACAAGCGAGCCGAAGGAGGGCAAAGGGAATACTTCAAGGGTACCCTCAAATCGTCCTTGAAAAAGTACAACATCCCCAAAGACTCCTGGATATTTCTGGCCCAAGACTGCCTGAGGTGGAGGAAAGGTATCCCGGGAAGGAGCTGAACACCTGGAGCTTCAACGCCAAGAGCAAACTGAAGCCAAGCGTTGCCAGTGAAAGGAGCGGGTAGCAACCTGGGCGCCCCACCCACCCCCACCCACCCACTCCTCCAACCACCATCTGCCCCACCTGTGACAGAGACTGTCGGTCACGCATTGGACCCGTCAGTCGCCTGAGAACTCATTTTTAGTGTGGAAGCAAATCATCCTCGACTCCGAGGGCCTGCCTAAGAAGATAAATATGACTCAAATGCAGCTGTCGTTCTGCCTTCACATCACTGCCACGTCTGATGGATTTACTGCAATGAATCCTGTCCTCTGAATTTATAGATAAAGATTGGTGGAATTTAGGTGACAATATGAATTGAATCGGATTAACATCTTCAAGGAGGACACCTTTAAAAGCCTCCAATTCAGTTTAATAACAGTACAAATCCTTCAACCTCCAGTATCATTATGCTGTTAATGATACTGCTACGTCAAGAGAAACATTGTGTAGTGATATGCATCACTGTATATACACGAGGGGTTAATGCAAATACACTACAACTAAGTAACCACTAGAGGGAGCACCAGAGATGTCATGACATGCAGATGTGCAACCAATGGGTCATTAGAACAGGACACAACCAATGGGTAATCAGGACACCCAGAGGTGGCATTACCACAAGAGGGCACTACACGACCCATATAAAAAGGACAAGGCGCACAGGCTCTGCCTCTTCCACCGGCAGAAACCAAGAGAGCAGGACAGGGTGGATTATCAGCAACATCACATGGTCAAGAGCAAGCTTATATAGTTAGCCGCATAGACTGAGTTACGAGAGGCAGGTTAGTAGAGTGTCGAACTCAATCAAGAGCATTGTTAATTATTCAATAAATACTTTAAACCTATCTCCGAGTCCGAAGCATCTTTCAGCAGAGCCGACATCAAGTGGCAGCTTATGTTACTAGCAATAATATAACACATGGTACAGGAGTGACTGCTCAATCTCCCTAGTTCAACTTAGCAAGGTTAGGGACAACCAGCAACCAAATCCAGGCACGATGGACAAGATTCAGGCTCCTCATCAACTCAGGACCACCTTAGTGCTAGCTGGTGTGCGTTCAAACAAAGATTCCAACTATACATGGAAGCATCCGACCTGAATCGCGTGACCGATGCTCGGAAGATAGCTCTTCTACTCACCATCGCAGGTGAACATGCGATAGAGATCTTCAACTCGTTTCAATACTCAGAAGGGCAGGACAAAACAAAATACCAGACCATCCTGGACAAATTTGACAGCCACTGCGAGGTGGACACTAACAAAATCGGTAAAAATGGTGCGAATACTCACCACGAGGCAGAGGTAGGGTTGAAACAGAAGAAGACGGCAGTTTTGAATGGCAGCCATCTTGCGTGTGTTAAGTCTGACCAGTCTGCACATGCGCACTTCCCTAAAAGACGCATACCAGCAAACCGGTGTTTTGCGCTTGCGCGAGAAGCCGCGCATGCGCAGTTGCGAAAACAGCGCACAGTAAAGGAACCTCGGTGTGCGCATGCACAATTGAGTCCTACGCATGACGTCACGAGTGTCATGATGTCAGAGGCCCCGAACCACGCCCACTTAAAGGGGAAATGTCCGAAAATTAAAAAGAAGAGTTTTAAAGCCACAAAACACAATTATTTCACTACAAAAGACAGAACAATGCCTGAACTTTTACCAGACATTGAAAATAACCTCCGCAGCACCCTGGAACAAGCAATTTGCACCACCCAAAGTGAAGAGCACAATGAAAAATCCGAAACCAAAGAAGATGATTTGTTCACTGAACAAGAAGAAACCGATGCCACACAGCGAGTATTGAATGACTCCGATGGCATCAGAAGTATGCAACACCAAATGCATGACTCTGATCAAGACAATGCTACAGATCCAGACGATGACTACCCGGATAACGCATACCGAGTAGGCATCATCACAAAGTGCGAATATGCCACACCGGGCACATTGCAAGTCCCATCAATCCTTGCCGTGGATTTTGAGGACGAATGGAATGCAGTGATGGATGTCAACCAATGCCCCATCCAGTTCAAACTGGACATCGGTGCCTCCGCAAACTTTATCTCGCAGTCGGACTTCACGAGAATCAAGGAGGCTCCCAAGCTCCCTCCAGCTGCCTGCAAACTCCAGGACTACACTGGCAATGCACTTAAGGCACTGGGGTCTAGCTACCTGACAGTGTCCAACCGACATATACAGACAAGTCTATGCTTCGAGATTGTTCAGCCAAACAGGGCGTCCCTGCTCGGTTTGCAAGCCTGCAAGCAACTGAACCACATCTGACAGGTCTACACCATCACGCCGTCTCATCCGGATCCTCAGGCCAGCATCGACGAATCCTGACCCAGTACCCAGATGTCTTCAGCGGGATGGGCACACTTCCGTACGAGTACAGGATTCTATTGCGGCCTGACGTCAAACCAGTGGTCCACGCACCACGAAGAGTCCCCAACTCCACACAGAGAGCGATGAAAGACTCCACAGCGAGACCACTGCACGTCTCCATAAAGAGAACACAGAAAGACTCCACAGAGAGACCACTGCACGACTCCACACAGAGAGCGATGAAAGACTCCACAGAGAGAGCGATACAAGCCTCCACCGAGAGCTCATTGACAGACTCCACAATGGAAGCAACTCAAGACTCCATAGCTAAGTCCATGCATGAACAAGATCATGAAGGTCTATCAACCTTATCTGAGCAACCAGCAGCAGACTATGAAAGTCTACCCAGCTCATTTAACCAACAAGAAGACACTGAATGTCTACCTACTGTATGTGAGACAAGTGACGAAGGCATCACAATTCTCATACAAGATGTGCAAGATCACAGTGAGACTGACAGATCTCAGCTCGTATGTATAGAGGCACTTGACAATCAAAGTGAAACTACTCAAGTCCAGTGAGACCACGTCAATTAAAACCTCATCCACTCGTGCCTATCCACAAGAAAATGAAGTCTTGAGGCTTTTGACTCCAGACGAGGAGCATCAAGAAACCAATGATGATTCAAGTGAACCAGAAATGACTCCAGATGAGGAGTACCAAGGAATCAAAGAGAAATCACATCAACCACAAAGGAGTGATGTCACCAAGATCAATGCCACATCGGGTCATTCTCACAATCCTCAAGAAGAAACGCTCAATGAAACATCAGATACCACAAAGGACACTGACACAAGTAACTTTGAGAATTATCCACACGGAACAGTAATTGAGCGTGGCAAGCACGACAAAAACAACAAAAACAACAACAATAAAACAACAACTTGTACGACATGTTACAACTCTGCACATGAAGGACAATGTAACAGCACAGCTCAAAACATTGGCAAGAGTACAAACATACCATGGCATGACAACGAATCTCACCAATTCACGTTTGCTCCATTATAAACAAGCAAACCAGCTTTCAAGGCAGAGGACATACAGAATCGCTACCACAAGCATAGAAAAAAAAAAGTCTAAATTAAACAACGAAGTGATTCGATCATTCGAACACCTCATGTTGACTTCTTGGTTACTTAAACACAAGAACGCTGACAACGTTCACAAAGAAATGACACCATCAACATCACCACTTCAACAACAAAAGAAAAAAGCAACTCAACCAAATAAATTCATAAGATTGGACTCATAGATATTAATTGGCATTGTATAATCATCAATATCATCACAACTTGTATATGTCATCATTCATCTACCTGTTTTGTACAATTTTCTTCAACAAAGTACAGAAACTATATAATACGAAAAAAGGGGGATGTAGTGATATGCATCACTGTATACACACAAGGGGTTAATGTAAATACACTACAACTAAGTAACCACCAGAGGGAGCACCAGAGATGTCATGACATGCAGACACGCAACCACTGGGTCATTAGAACAGGACACAACTAGGGCAGCACGGTGGCACAGTGGTTAGCATTGCTGCCTACGGCGCTGAGGACCTGGGTTCGAATCCCGGCCCTGGATCACTGTCCATGTGGAGTTTGCACATTCTCCCATGTCTGCGTGGGTTTCACCCCCACAACCCAAAGATGTGCAGGATAGGTGGATTGGCCATGCTAAATTGCCCCTTAATTGGAAAAAGTAATTGGGTACTCTAAAATTAAAAAAAAAAAGAACAGGACACAACTAATGGGTAATCAGGACACCCAGAGATGGCATTACTACAAGGGGGCACTACACGACCCATATAAAAAGGACAAGGCACACAGGCTCTGCCTCTTCCACCAGTAGAAAGCAAGAGAGCAGGAAGGGTTGATTATCAGCAACATCACACTCTAGCACATGGTCGAGAGCAAGCTTGTATAGTTAGCAGAATAGACTGAGTTACTAAAGGCCGATTAGTAGAGTGTCGAACTCTTTCAAGAGCATTGTTAATCGTTCAATAAATACGTTAAACTTATCTCCGAGTCTGGAGCATCTTTCAGCAGACATCAAGTGGCAGCTTTTGTTACTAACAATAACATTACACAACACTTTGGAAGTGAGCATTTTAATGAAAGACTTTGCCCAGGTCAGAAAGTAAATGGTTATGGATTACTTCAGCCTAAGTATTGAATTTTTTGCAATAATGGGAAATAACCATGCTTCAGCGAGCTCATCCAACAAATCAAAAATAAGCACAAGAACTGAATGAACATCCCAGTATGGAACACGACGATGAAAACCTCAGAGTTGAGTAGAATAATGTTCATGCTTTATTGTTCTCTTCCAGGCATTGGAAGTCAATTCAGCATATTGACTATTTCTGTCAATCATGGTAGAGTTTGTACAATAAGCTGGTAACATAATTAGCTTACTTGCTGCATACTATGGCGTGTTCATGTACATTATTTGGAGATTGAGAAGTTGCTTCTGTCACTCTGATATCTGTTGTAAGATGTGTGTAGCTCAGTAGACCTCACAATAAAGGTTCTGAGTCTCGCACAGTTTAACTGCAATTGTTTATTAACTACTAATGACTATATACATTTACACAGTATAAGGTCTCCGTGCTCGTCTCTACACACATCTTTGTCCAGTACAAGACTGCCCACTAGACGTAGGTCAGGTTCACAATGTTGGAGATACTGTACCGAGTCTCACATTAACCCTTTCCATCTCCTGGCCCTGATGGAATGCATCCCAGAGTGCTAAAAGAGATGGCTAGGGAAATTGCAGATGCACTAGTGATAATTTACCGAAATTCACTAGACTCTGGGGTGGTCCCGGTGGATTGGAAATTAGCAAACGTGACGCCACTGTTTAAAAAAGGAGGTAGGCAGAAAGCAGGAAATTATAGGCCAGTGAGTTTAACTTCGGTAATAGGGAAGATGCTGGAATCTATCATCAAGGAAGAAATTGCGAGGCATCTGGATAGAAATTGTCCCATTGGGCAGACGCAGCATGGGTTCGTAAAAGGCAGGTCGTGCCTAACTAATTTAGTGGAATTTTTTGAGGACATTACCAGTGCAGTAGATAACGGGGAGCCGATGGATGTGGTATATCTGGATTTCCAGAAAGCCTTTGACAAGGTGCCACACAAAAGGTTGCTGCATAAGATAAAGATGCATGGCATTAAGGGTAAAGTAGTAGCATGGATAGAGGATTGGTTAATTAATAGAAAGCAAAGAGTTGGGATAAATGGATGTTTCTCTGGTTGGCAATCAGTAGCTAGTGGTGTCCCTCAGGGATCCGTGTTGGGCCCACAATTGTTCACAATTTACATTGATGATTTGGAGTTGGGGACCAAGGGCAATGTGTCCAAGTTTGCAGATGACACTAAGATGAGTGGTAAAGCGAAAAGTGCAGAGGATACTGGAAGTCTGCAGAGGGATTTGGATAGGTTAAGTGAATGGGCTCGGGTCTGGCAGATGGAATACAATGTTGACAAATGTGAGGTTATCCATTTTGGTAGGAATAACAGCAAACGGGATTATTATTTAAACGATAAAATATTAAAGCATGCCGCTGTTCAGAGAGACTTGGGTGTGCTAGTGCATGAGTCACAGAAGGTTGGTTTACAAGTGCAACAGGTGATTAAGAAGGCAAATGGAATTTTGTCCTTCATTGCTAGAGGGATGGAGTTTAAGACTAGGGAGGTTATGTTGCAATTGTATAAGGTGTTAGTGCGGCCACACCTGGAGTATTGTGTTCAGTTTTGGTCTCCTTACTTGAGAAAGGACGTACTGGCGCTGGAGGGTGTGCAGAGGAGATTCACTAGGTTAATCCCAGAGCTGAAGGGGTTGGATTATGAGGAGAGGTTGAGTAGACTGGGACTGTACTCATTGGAATTTAGAAGGATGAGGGGGGATCTTATAGAAACATTTAAAATTATGAAGGGAATAGATAGGATAGATGCGGGCACGTTGTTTCCACTGGCGGGTGACAGCAGAACTAGGGGGCATAGCCTCAAAATAAGGGGAAGTAGATTTAGAACTGAGTTTAGGAGGAACTTCTTCACCCAAAGGGTTGTGAATCTATGGAATTCCTTGCCCAGTGAAGCAGTTGAGGCTCCTTCATTACATGTTTTTAAGGTAAAGATAGATAGTTTTTTGAAGAATAAAGGGATTAAGGGTTATGGTGTTCGGGCCGGAAAGTGGAGCTGAGTCCACAAAAGATCAGCCATGATCTCATTGAATGGCGGAGCAGGCTCGAGGGGCCAGATGGCCTACTCCTGCTCCTAGTTCTTATGTTCTTATGTTCTTATGTTCTTTCTATGCCAGGCCCTTAAACTACACCTGCCCCCAATTCTCCATCCACAATATTTTCAATGCCTTCCTGTTTACTCAACGTATTTACATTATTTTCACTACCCCTTCTCCATGCCTCCCCCACTCCCCCCCCCCCCCCCCCCCCCACTTCAAGTCTCTATGGTTACAGCTTCTGGGGAGCAGGAGGCTTTACAGTTCATCGGATATTGTCCTTACAACAGTTGGAGGAGTTGTGGACTCGGTTGAACCAGGGAAACGGTGATGGATAGGAGATTGTTTTTGATGTGGTCGTTCTGCTATCTGGTTGGTTTCTCATTCAGTGTTATTTGTATTGGGCAATGGTGCTCTCATTGGTTAACTTCCTTGCCTTACTGAAGTGTGCTGCGCACATTTGATGTCTGCGTCTCTGTTCCAGCATCATCTGGCGAATGGTTGTACTGGGCGGAGATTGAGATGTGTTGTGGTGGCTTGAGGTGCCTTGCCAACAGGTGTCAGAGCTGGAGGTTGAAGTTCTTCTTATTGCTGGATCATCTCTTGGTTGTCTTCCATTCAAGGTGCTGCGGTAACCATCTGAATGATGGTCCGGCCAACGAATAATAATACAAATAATAAGTAAAATGATAAGAGTGTTTGTTGCAGGTGATTGTCTTTAAGCGCACATTCCTTCAAACCAAATCAGTTTGAGATTTCTATTTCCAGTCTGTAATGGTTTTCAGTGTAGATTTATTTATGCAAGTTTTCTGTGGTTTTTCTGGAGAGAGATAGAAAAGGCAGAGAGAGAGAGAGAGAGAGAGAGAAAGAGAGAGTTTACAGCTCCTTATTCCTTGAGTATCCAGGACCCAACTTTCCTTTCCTTAGGTCTCTCAAAATCATGCCACTTGGTTGGACCCAATCACTACCTGTTACCAGGCGGAATACGGCCTTTTGGCCAATTCATTGGGCACCAGCAAACCAATTGAACCGAATCCCACCCCATCTCCCGAGTGCCAGAAAGTCCAACCTTTGTTGCTCGAAAACTAGCACCATATACTATGTGGCAACTTTTTGAATTCCTCGGGCAGGATTCTCCGATAATGGGGCTAAGTGTTGACGGCACCATAAACGCCAGAGCGTTTCACAGCGGTATCATCTGGCCGCTAGGAGCAGCGATCTTGCAACGCATAATGGGCCAGCACGGTGCTGGGATGCTTCACGCAGCTCCAGCTGACAATATGTGCCCCAGCACGGCCGGCGCATGTGTGCCACGGCTGGTGGGGGTCCGTGCGTGCGCGTGGATTGCCGTCTCCGCGCCGGCCCCCACACATCATGGCAGAGCCCTACAGGGGCCCGGCGTGGAGGAACATAGGCTCCCCAGCCTGCCCGCCGATCGGTAGCCCCGGATGCAGACCTAACCACCGTGGAGGATCCCCCTCCCCTCCCACCAGGACGAATGCGGAGGTCCTGCCGGGCGACCAGAGAATCGGCGGCACGGCGCCAGAGCGATGTCGCGGGATTCTCGCCCCCCTCCCCCCCACACCCGGTGTGGGATCGGAGAATCCCGCTCCTCATTATCTCTGTTGCTTGAATTAAAGCTATATGCCCATTAAGTATCCATGGGTCAAAATGATAATGGCAAAAACAATAAAGAAAGGGAATCATCAGGAGGGACCCTTACACTATCTTAATGATTCCAAAATCTTGCCTATAACCAGAAGTTAGATTCCTGCAGGCCACAGAATGGTATATCTATCACTTCTAGCCAGAGACCTCAGAGTTATGGTTCCTTGTCTGAGAGAGCGGTAACACCTGGCCAATTAAAATATTTTGATATGACTATTAACCAAGATGTTCGCAGTCCTAAATGAAACTTTCCAAACTGTCCTGTGCAGTTGCAATTAAAACACTACTATGACTGCCAGACTGTATTGGCCGCTTGGCTCCACACGTTGGCCTGATTGTTCACCCTCTAGTGGTTGGTTAGGGTATTGTTTCCCCTGGCCTGGAGTATCCCTGCTCCTCTGCTGTTTTACTAGCTGAATGGTGAGGCTTCCTCTGTAACAAGGCTTGCCGTCATCCCTTAAAATGGATCATGTAAATTATTTCAGATTGCTTGGAAATCTGAATGGCCTCTTAAAGGGTCAAATGTTGCTTGACTTGAAGCTTGTCTGAGAGTGCATCGTCCACCATTCCTTCAGCAAGTCGGTCCCTGATTAGCTCTGATTTCAGGTCACCCATAGTCACATCCTTCAACCATTCTGTATAAATCATTGATGAAGGAGTCAATAACTTCTCCTGGCTGCTGTTTCAAGGATATTTTTATTGCTCAGATTAAAACATGTGTTAATTGATTTTAAAACAAATTTTACTGAGGATTCACTGATTCCTTTTCCAGCTATTATGTCATTGGCTATTGGACCTACAGAATAAAGCAATGTGTTAATCTGTTCAGCTTCATTCTTGTCCATATCCCTCTATTCCCATCTTGTTCATGTATTTGTCAAGACGCCCCTTAAATGTCACTATCGTCCCTGCTTCCACCACCTCCTCCGGCAATGAGTTCCAGGCACCCAGTACCCTCTGTGTAAAAAACTTGCCTCGTACATCTACTCTAAACCTTGTCCCTCGCACCTTAAACCTATGTACCCTAGTAATTGACCCTGGGGAAAAGCCTCTGACTATCCACTCTGTCTATGCCCCTCATAATCCGTTGTTCCAGTGAGAACAAACCGAGTTTATTCAACCACTCCTCATAGCTAATGCCCTCCATACCAGGCAACATCCTGGTAAATCTCTTCTGCACCCTCTCTAAAGCCTCCACATCCTTCTGGTAGTGTGGCGACCAGAATTGAACACTATACTCCAAGTGTGGCCTAACTAAGATTCTGTACAGCTGCAACATGACTTGCCAATTCTTATACTCAATGGCCTGGCCAATGAAGGCAAGCATGCCGTATGCCTTCTTGACTACCTTCTCCACCTGTGTTGCCCCTTTCAATGACCTGTGGACCTGTACACCAAGATCTCTCTGACTTTCAATACTCCTTAGGGTTCTATCATTCACTGTATATTCCTTACCAGCATTAGACCTTCCAAAATGCATTACCGCACATTTGTCCGGATTAAACTCCATCTGCCATCTCTCCGCCCAAGCCTCCAAATGATCTAAATCCTGCTGTATCCTCTGACAGTCCTCATCGCTATCCACAATTCCACCAACCTTTGTGTCGTCTGCAAACTTACGAATCAGACCAGTTACATTTTCCTCCAAATCATTTATATATACTACAAACAGCAAAGGGCCCGGCACTGATCCCTGCGGAATACCACTAGTCACAGCCCTCCAATTATAAAAGCACCCTTCCATTGCTACTCTCTGCCTTCTATGACCTAGCCAGTTCTGTATCCACCTTGCCAGCTCACCCCTGATCCCGTGTGACTTCACCTTTTGTACCTGTCTACCATGAGGAACCTTGTCAAAGGCCTTACTGAAGTCTATATAGACAACATCCACTGCCCTACCTGCATCAATCATCTTTGTGACCTCTTCGAAAAACTCTATCAAGTTAGTGAGACACGACATCCCCTTCACAAAACCTTCCTGCCTCTCACTAATACGTCCATTTGCTTCCAAATGGGAGTAGATCCTGTCTCGATGAATTCTCTCCAGTAATTTCCATACCACTGACGTAAGGCAGTGTCCTTGCTACCCTTCTTAAACGAAGGAGCAACATTGGCTATTCTCCAGTCCTCCGGGACATCCACTGAAGACAGTGACGATCCAAAGATTTCTGTCAAGGCCTCAGCAATTTCCTCTCTAGCCTCCTTCAGTATTCTGGGGTAGATCTCATCAGGCCCTGGGGACTTATCTACCTTAATATTTTTCAAGATACCCAACACCTTGTCTTTTTGGATCTCAATGTGACCCAGGCGATCTACACACCCTTCTCCAGACTCAACATCTACCAATTCCTTCTCTTTGGTGCATTCTGATGCAATGTATTCATTTAGTACTTTGCCCATTTCCTCTGGCTCTACACATAGATTCCCTTGCCTATCCTTCAGTGGGCCAACCCTTTCCCTGGCTACCCTCTTGCTTGGATGGAAAGTATATGGCCTGGATGTCAGTGACCTGTGATGTTCCGCAAAGATCTGGTCTGGGACCTCTGCTCTTTGTGGTTTTTATAAATGACTTGGGTGAGGAAGTGGAAGGGTGGGTTAGTAAGTTTGCCGATGACACGAAGATTGGGGGAGTTGTAGATAGTGTTGAGGGTTGTTGCAGGTTACAGCAGGACATTGACTGGATGCAGAGCTGGGCTGAGAAGTGGCAGATCGAGTTCAACCTTGATAAATGTGAAGTGATTCATTTTGGAAGGTCGAATTTGAATGCTGAATGCAGGGTTAAAGGCAGGATTCTTGGAAGTGTGGAGGAACAGAGGGATCTTGGGGTCCACGTATATAGATCTCTCAAAGTTGCCACCCAGGTTGATAGGGTTGTTAAGAAGGCGTATGGTATGTTTGCTTTCATTAACAGGGAGATTGAGTTTAAGAGCCGTGAGGTTTTGCTGCAGCTTTATAAAACCCTAGTTAGACCACACTTGGAATATTGTGTCCAGTTCTGGTCTCCTCATTATAGGAAGGATGTGGATGCTTTGGAGAGGGTGCAGAGAAGATTTACCAGGATGCTGCCTGGACTGGAGGGCATGGTTCTGAAGAAAGGTTGAGGGAGCTAGGGCTTTTCTCACTGGAGCGAAGAAGGCAGAGAGGTGACTTGATAGAGGTGTACAAGGTGATGAGAGGCATGGATAGAGTGGATGGCCAGAGACTTTTCCCTGTAATGAGGAGGACATAATTTTAAGGTGATTGGAGGAAGGTATAGGGGAGATGTCAGAGGCCGGTTCTTTACACAGAGAGTGGTGGGTGTTTGGAATGCACTGCCAGCAGAGGTGGTGATGTCAGTCATTAGGGACATTTAAGTGACTCTTAGACAGGCACATGGTAAATTGAAGGGGTGTAGGTTAGGTTGATCTTAGACTAGGATAAATGTTCGGCACAATCGTGGGCTGAAGGGCCTGTACTGTGCTGTAATGTTCTATGTGCTATCTCCATGCTTGCCTCTCCACACGTCTCTGTCCAGTTCAAGACTACTCTCTGGATTAAGGCCATGTGTTCCTTTGCATCACACTGTGGGTGATACTGTACCTAGTCCTACGTTAACCCTTTGTATACCTGATCCTTGCACTACAATATTCTCTCACACCAACAATGAGGCCACAAATGATCTCCCCAAAATCTGTTTAGTTGATCCAAAAGCAAAAACTGCAGATGCTGGAAATCTGAAATAAAAACAGAAATGCAAGGAAACTCAGCAGATCTGCCAGCATCTGTGAAGAGAGAAACAGTTAATCTTTCAGGCCAATGGCATTTCAGTGTTCTGACGTAAGCTCACAGACTTGAAAGGTTGGCGTGAATTCTCCGCCTCCCCAGCCGTGTGTTTTTTGGCGGTTCACCGTCCACCGCTGGCAGTGGGATTCTCTGTTCGAGCGACTGGCCAATATGAATTCTCATTTTATCAACCACACAGCACCGGGAAACCCATGAGTAGGTGTGCGTGCCGGCGGAATGGAGAATTCCGCCAGCGGAGAATCACCCTGTTCACTCTATTTCTCACTCCACGGGTGTTTTCTGTTTTATTTCATTTTTATGCAGTGCCTATCCATAGAATACATTCCAGGTTATTTAACAACGAAAGTGGGCAGTGGAGATAAGAAATCAAGCAGGCAATGGGAGAATTCTGGGAGATGGTTGAAAAAATGTCCAAAGGTTGGCTTTTGATTTTGGTGGCAAGGCAGTGCAGTGCTTCGCACTGTTGCTTCACAGCGGCAGGTTCGATTCCCGGGTTGGGTCACTGTCTGTGTGGAGTCTGCACGTTCTCCCCGTGTCTGTATGGGTTTACTCCGGGTGCTCCAGTTTCTTCCCACAACTCCCGAAAGACGTGCTTGTGAGGTAATTTGGACATTCTGAATTCTCCCTCTGTGTACCCGAACAGGTGCCGGAATGTGGAGACCAGGAGCTTTTCACAGTAACTGCCTTGCAGTGTTGATGTAAGTCGACTTGTGACAATAAGGATTATTATTATTGTATTGTTATTTGAGGAAGGTTTTAGTGAGGGAGCGAGAGGTGGAGGAAGAGGAGGTTTTGGGAAAAGGACTCTCAAGATTGGGAAAAGGTGATTGGTTTCCATTGATTCCCGACGTCTGAGCTCTCTACCTTGGAAGGCGGCGGAGGCGGGGTCAATGAATATTTTTATGATAAGAGGCAGATAAATTCTTGTTAAGCAAGGGAATCAAAAGTGGCACAACCATCAACAGTGGATCTAAAGTGGGGCTGCCAGGAGCTGACAACCACTAAGGCCAGAGGGACAGAGAACATCCATTGGAATGCAGAACTGGAGACGATTACAGCCGCAAGTGACAATGGGGTTAATGAACAAATGGCATTAAATAAGCTGACAGTACAAAAATGAGTAGTTGTGTTTGGAGTAGGCTCGGGTTTATGGAAGTTGGAGGAAGAAGGACATTGGAGTCATATTTTCCGGAGATGAGCAAAGCAGGGATGGAGATTCTCAGTAGCGGTATGGCCAAGGTGGGCAGTATTGCGAAGCCAGAAAAGTAGTCTCAGTTAAAAGTAGGATAGAACAAACAGTAACATTCCACTTGTAGTAGCTTTGCCCCTTTAACGGATGTTCTCTGCTGGAGGGGGTCACGTGACCCACTGGTCCAATAAGGAACTGGAATTGGGAATTCACTGGGATGTGTCCCAACAGTTGGATCCTGGAGCCGATTATGGAAAGACAGTTTTAAAGCACTCTGCAAATAGTTATTCCTATTGGAATAAAAAGCTGTTCCTTCTCAGCTAACTGGTGGAGTCAATTCTTGAGGTTATTACGTTGGCGATGAGATAAAGTCCAGCGACTCAGATTAAAAGAATTTGTGGGAATAGTCCGATTGCAAGAGTTGCAGAACAAGTCCAGACAAGTCCATCCTCCAAGGAATGGAGTAGTCGAAATGCCTCTTTTTGGAAAACTAGAGCCATTCGATCCAGCTCCAGAAGAAATCATAGAATCACTGCAATACAGATGAAGGGCATTCAGGCCATCGTTTCTGTACTGACCCTCTGAAAGAACACCTCCTCTAGGTCCACTCCCACACGCTATGCCCATAACCCTTTAACCCCACCTCACCGTTTGGACACTAAGGGCAATTTGGCCTGGCCAATCCACCTAACCTACACATCTTTGGACTTTGGCAGGAAGCCGGAGCACCCGGAGGAATCCCATGCAGACTTGGGGAGAAAGTGCAAACTCCACACAGACAGTGACCCAAGGCCGGAATTGAACCTGGGACCCTGGAGCTATGAGGCAGCAGTGCAAACCACTACGCCACCGTGCCGCCCCGAAGCTGAGAGTAATTTTGTGAACTGTGTATGGGGCACAAGCATACAGTCTGATTCAAAGTTTGACATCCCCGGATGACCACAGTACCACAACAGTCGCAGAGACTATAGAGCTACTCAAAGCGCCCTACCACCCGAGCCCCAGTAATATTACAGTGTTACAAATTGAATTCAACCAGGAGAGCTCCAGGGGAAACATTGCTGCCTTCATGGTGAGGCTCAAGAAGATTGCAGAGCATTGTGATTTCGGGGTTATGCTAAAAGAGATGCTAATAGCTCGTTTAGTATGTGGCAATAATAATGAAGCCACACAAAAGAAGCTTTTGGCCGAATCAGAAGTAGATTGAAAAAGGGCGCTGAGGTTGCATCATCCACAGAGAGTGTGGAGGAGGGCACCCAGGAGTTACAAAGTGCTCTGAACAGCGCAGTCCACCAGTTATGGTGGGAAACCTCAAGCAGCTGTAGCACCGGGAGGGAAGGCGCTGGTCCAAGCAACGACAGGAATATGGGAACTGGAAGAGCCAGAAAGTATCAATCCACAGCCTCGGATGGACCCAGAGTGCGCAGAGTGTTACAGATGTGGGGAAAGCCAACCCCCAGATGTATGTAGATGTCAGGAAGCTGAAGCTGAATGCTTCAGGTGCAGAAACAAAAAGGACATTTGAGACGTAAATGCAAGTATAAGCAAGTATAAATGTACATTCCCTTGGCCACAGAAAAATACTTTTCACTGTACTTTGGTACATGTGACAATAAATATTAATCAAGCAATCAATTAATTGATCAATCAACCTGCCTAACAAGCATCGATTGAACAGTACAACACCAGCACACCGTATGGAAGGCAGTCCTGAGGAAGAGTGGAAAGTTATGTCTGTCAATGTAGAAACGGGCAAAGTGGCCCCAATCACTGGAATTATTGGTGAATGGACAGTGAAACAGACTGTGAACAGTCCAGGCTGAGCGATCCATACATGTAAAACATAGGACATACAATAGATACACAATGTAAATACATAGACACAGACATCGGGTGAACCATCCGGAATATAGCAGACAAGCTGCGTAGAGAGATCAGTTCAGTCCATAAGAGGATCATTCAGGAGTCTGGTAACAGCGGGGATGAAGCTATTTAAAATCTGTTAGTGCGTGTGCTCGTTCTTAGAGTTTTGTATCTTCTGCCCGATGGAAGAAATTGGAAGAGAGAGTAACCCGGGTGGGAAGGGTCTTTGATTATGCTGCCCACTTTCCCAAGGCAGTGGGAGGTGTAGACAGAGTCAATGGATGGGAAGCGGGTTTGTGTGATGGACTGGGCTGTGTTCACGATGCTCAGTAGTTTCTTATAGTCTTGGACTGAGCAGTTGCCATACCAGGCTGTGATGCAGCCAGTTAGGATGCTTCCTATGGTGCATCTGTAAAAATTGGAAGAGTCATGTGGACATGCTGAATTTCCTTAGTTTCCTGAGGAGAAATCAACGCTGTTGTGCTTTCCTGGTCGTAGCGTCGACGTAGGTGGACCAGGACAGATTGTTAATGTGCACACCTAGGAATTTGAAGCTGTCAGTCATCTCCACCTTGGCACTATTGGTGCAGACAGTGGTATGTATGATACTTTGCTTCCTGAAATCAATGACCAGCTCCATAGGTTTGTTGACGTTGAGGGAGAGATTGATGTTGTTACTCCATGTCACGAGTTCTCTATCTCCCTCCTGTACTCTGACTCATTGTTGTTTGACATCCGACCCACGACAGTTGTGTCATCAGAAAACTTGTTGATGGAGTTTGAGCCACGTTGTGCCACACAGTCATGTGTGTATAGGGAGTATAGTGGGGGACTAAGTAAGCAGCATTACAGAGCCCGATAATGCGGACTATCATGGAGGAGGTGTTGTTTATCCTTACTGATTGTGGTCTATGGGTCAGGAAGTAGAGGATCCAGTTGCAGAGGGAGGAACCATGTCCTAGGTTTTGGAGTTTGGATATGAGCTTGGCTGGGATTATGGTGTTGAAGTCAGACCTGTAGCCAATTAATAGGAGTCTGACGTAGGAGTCCTTGTTGTCAAGATGCTCCAGGAATGAGTGTAGGGCCAGTGAGATGGCATCTTCTGTGGATCGGTTGTGGTGGTATGCGAATTACAGTGGATCAAGGCGTCCTGGGAATATGCAGTTGATGTTTCTCATGGCCAACCTCTCGAAGCACTTCATAATGATAGATGTCAAGGCCACTGGACGGTAGTCAATGAGGCACGTTGCCTGGTTCTTCTTTGGTACCGGTATGATTGTGGTCTTCTTGAAGCAGGTGTGAACCTTGGAACGGATTAGGAAGACGTTAAAGATGTCCATGAATACAGAAGATCCAGAAGACGAATCACAATTTGTTTAAAAGTGCAAGAGCATTTGAGATAGAGGATCCAGTGTTTGTGAAGAATTTCGGTAACAAACCAAAATGGGTTCCAGTAGTTGTTGTAGCCAGAACAGGTTATGCCCGATGAGGTTACAGTATAGGACAAGATTTTAATAACTTAGGTGGGTAAGATCCAGTGCTACGACTTGATCCAATTGTGCCAGCAGGAAGCCTTGTGGATTGCCCGAGGGTTGAACTGTCGTGCAACTAGTGACAGACCAGAGTGAAACAGTGGGTACAGAGGAAGGTGAAACGTGGGAAGGAGTGAGTCCTTGTGAAATACTGCCAACAGTAACTACCTCAATAGAAGAATCTCAGTCACTGGAGCTATGTCCCTCTACGAGAAAGAAGAGGTCACCCGACTCATGTAAAATGTGCTCATGATCATTACTCTTTTGGCAATTGTGTAATTTAATTATTCCCAAGTGTAAAGAATGATTTAAAGGGGCAGGGATGTACCAGCTAGACCCTTTAATGATGTTCTTTGAGGGAGGTCATGTGATCCAGTTGTGCAATCAGGGATGGATTTGGGATCTCACTGGGACATGTTGGGATTTATCCCCCCAGCTGGTCCCTCAAGCGGAGTATGGAAAGTTTTAAAAGCTCTCTGTAAATAGTTGTTTGTGGTTGGAATAAATCATTGTTTCCCTTAACTGAACTGGTGGAGCCAATTCTTGAAATTATTACACAACTGAATCTCAAATAAGCAATTTTGTTGACCAACATCATTCCTCATGTTGACCTTCAGAATCCTTTAAATGTACTCAGCAAAGATACAACGTTCTTGTGGTTCGTTCCTTAGCAACAGTCCTGATGGGAGTGCATAACTTGGAAAACTGCCAGGAAAACATAATCCTTCCCTGCAGCAGAACACATCCCTCATCAATCTGAATGGATGATTCTTTCACTCCATTGAAAACAACATTGAGTTGCATTCTCCACTGTTGGGATTCTCCACTGTCTGGATTCTCCATTGCACCGGCAGTCCGGGGATTTCCCGACGGCGTTCGGCTGGCCACAATGGGAAACCCCTTTGGCCGGCTAGCGAGACGGTGAATCCTGGAGGCACGCTGCACCAGAAATCTGATGTGGCAGGATGGAAAATCCGGCACATGATTCTTGCGAAACCAATGGCTGCAGATTGCATCTTTGATTAGTGATAGGGTAAGTCTGGATTAGGCATAGTTAACTCCAATGGAATTGTGCCCATGATTAACTGGAGTAAAGTGGGGTTCATGGGCTCACTGACCAACATTGACAGTGCCTCCATTTTAAACATTCATCCTCTTTTCAAAATCTCTCCCTGCCTCCATCCTCCCTATCTCTATAATCTCCTCCAGGCGTATTGCCCTCTGAGATATCTATACTCCTCCAATACCAATCTGTTGAACATCCCTGGCTTTAATCACATGGTTGGTGGTGGTGCAGTGGTATTGTCGCTGGACGAGGAATCCAGAGACCCAAAGCACAGCTCCGGGTACTTGGGTTCGAATCCCACCACGGCAGTTGGTGAAATTGGATTTCAATAAAAATCTGGAATTAAAGGCCTAATGATGACCATGAAACCATTGTTGATTGTTATGAAAACCAGGATGTGATTCTCCGGTTCCCCAGCTGCATGTTGTTTGCTAGTGGTGGGATTCTATCTTCCCACCACTTGTCATTGGGATTTCCCATTGTAACCACCTGACACCGCTGGGAACCTTCAGGTCCTCTGGTGGCAGGAAAAATGAATCGCAGCGACGGGAGAATTCCAACCCTATCTGGTTCACTATTCCCGCCGGCCGGAGAATCTTCAGAAATTAAAAGCATCGAACCCATTTGGAAAGTGCCCTCTAGACATTCTTGCACTCAATTCCCTGGAGGAACAAAGGAAAGGTAATCCACAGCGGTCAGGGTCCCTCAACCTCAGCCTGTTCTTATGATTTCTGCATGTAGGGACCCCCACCCCCCCACCCACCCCCCCCCACCCCCCCCCCCCCCCACCCACCCACCCCCTCCCCCCCCCACCCCCCCCCACCCACCCACCCCCTCCCCTCCCGCCACCCCCCCCACCCCACCTTCCCCCCCCCCCCCCCCCCCCCCCCCCCGTGTAAAATTCAGCCTCAGGTTTCTGGTGTGGGCCTTGAATCCACTGCCTGCTAGTTCAGAGGCTAGAGTGCTCACTCTGAGCTAAAGATGACACCTGCTAGTCAGGACGCATCTCATCCATTTCCAATAAATACCACTATTGTTTGTAGGGACTAAGGATAAATAAATTGACATTTGGCACACACAAGAGACATGTTACAATGGTCATGTCGCAAGGTGCAAAATTCCATTGAACCTATTCCAGAAACAGCCCATAGGATGTGAGAAACAAGGCAAGACAGATATCGATGCACAATGCAAGGGAACCTGGTGATAAACCTACCATGATGAGGTCTCCCACCACCCAACATCCCCCCCCCCCCCCCGCACCATACCCCATCCCAGCCCCAACCCATTCCAGCAAAAGTTGGATTCTTCAGTTATCAAAATGCATGTATATTTCTAACATTTCCTTCAATAACAAAGTATATAGTTTGGAGTCGGAGGGAGGTTTAACTCAGTTGACTAGACAGCTGGTTCATGATGCAGAATGAGGACAGCAGTACTGGTTCTGGGGCTCGTTTAGCACAGTGGGCAAAATAGCTGGCTTCCAATGCAGAACAATGCCAGCAGCGTGGGTTCAATTCCCGTACCGGCCTCCACGAACAGGCGCCGGAATGTGGTGATTAGGGGCTTTTCACAGTAACTTAATTGAAGCCTACGTGTGACAATAGCAATTATTATTATCATCAACTCCTGTACCTTATTAACCTTGCCCTTCGCCTCGGGTGTGGTGATCCTCAGGTTAAATCACCAGCAGCTAGCTATCCACCTCAAAGTGGAAAGCAGCCTACGGGACTATGCCGACTTTACTTAGTTTAGAGTGTCATGGACAGAATTTATGTGTTTTACTATTGTCCATGATCAAGGTGTTTGTATGCAAGGTGTGTGTTCTTTCTCACCATTGGCAAGCCTGTCCCAATTGAAATTTTGCCAGCAGCAAGCATTATGTGAGTTTTAAAATAGGGAAGCTTGTTTATTACACCACACTTGCCCCAAAGGTGAAAAATGTGACATATCATACATACTATCACTCCTATCAAATGGTTTATACACAGATAAAGAAAAGGTTCATTCAGCTACAGAGTATAATTGTTTCAATGTTTGTTTTTTGGCAGGTCTATTTCTTAGTTGAGTTGATGCTTTGACTGGAGTGAAGGTCTTTAAAGCAGAAATTTCTTCATAAGATGCAAGGCTTCTGATAGTTGAATTGACAGAATGTTGGTTTTCAGGGGGACTTAAAATCAGATTTGAAAGCGTACCTTAAAACCTTTCAAGGTATGGTGTTTATTACCTTGGCTGCTCAGTTGACTTCAGCTTTTTTTAATGGGCTTCTGCTGGTTTGTCCGCTCTGCAGAGCCGATTGTTGATGTTTTAAAAGCGGGCAACAAACATAACCGTCTCCCCGATCTGACCTGCTACACGTTCAAAGTCCTTTTCCAAATATGGTGAAGTATTGGGCCACTAAACATCCTGTATAGCGGCTGTTCACACTTTGAGAGGTTGAGATAGCTAATGTTCATTGTGTTTGGATGAGGGGCTATCACAATTCAATGAAAGATTGATGGAATGCTTTTACATTTACCTGATACCTACTGAATTTCGATGTCCCTGGTGAAACATGGAGATGAGGGCCGGGATTCTCCGACCCCTCTACTGGGTCGGAGAATCCCCTAGGGGGAGGCACGATTACAGCAGGACCTGTCCATAAGACCATAAGACCATAAGACATAGGAGCGGAAGTAAGGCCATTCGGCCCATCGAGTCCCTCCACCATTCAATCATGGTTGATTTCAACTCCATTTACCCGCTCTCTCCCCATAGCCCTTAATTCCTCGAGAAATCAAGAATTTATCAATTTCTGTCTTAAAGACACTCACGTCCCGGCCTCCACCGCCCTCTGTGGCAATGAATTCCACAGACCTACCACTCTCTGGCTGAAGAAATTTCTCCTCATCTCTGTTCTAAAGTGACTCCCTTTTATTCTAAGGCTGTGCCCCCGCGTCCTAGTCTCCCCTGCTAATGGAAACAACTTCCCTACGTCCATCCTATCCAAGCCATTCATTATCTTGTAAGTTTCTATTAGATCTCCCCTCAACCTCCTAAACTCCAATGAATATAATCCCACGATCCTCAGACGTTCATCGTATGTTAGGCCTACCATTCCTGGGATCATCCGTGTGAATCTCCGCTGGACCCGCTCCAGTGCCAGTATGTCCTTCCTGAGGTGTGGGGCCCAAAATTGCTCACAGTATTCTAAATGGGGCCTAACTAGTGCTTTATAAAGCCTCAGAAGTACATCCCTGCTTTTATATTCCAAGCCTCTTGAGATAAATGACAACATTACATTTGCTTTCTTAATTACGGACTCAACCTGCAAGTTTACCTTTAGAGAATCCTGGACTAGGACTCCCAAGTCCCTTTGCACTTTAGCATTATGAATTTTGTCACCGTTTAGAAAATAGTCCATGCCTCTATTCTTTTTTCCATAGTGCAAGACCTCGCACTTGCCCACGTTGAATTTCATCAGCCACTTCTTGGACCATTCTCCTAAACTGTCTAAATCTTTCTGCAGCCTCCCCACCTCCTCAATACTACCTGCCCCTCCACCTATCTTTGTATCATCGGCAAACTTGGCCAGAATGCCCCCAGTCCCGTCATCTAGATCGTTAATATATAAAGAGAACAGCTGTGGCCCCAACACTGAACCCTGCGGGACACCACTTGTCACCGGTTGCCATTCCGAAAAAGAACCTTTTATCCCAACTCTCTGCCTTCTGTCTGACAGCCAATCGTCAATCCATGTTAGTACCTTGCCTCGAATACCATGGGCCCTTATTTTACTCAGCAGTCTCCCGTGAGGCACCTTGTCAAAGGCCTTTTGGAAGTCAAGATAGATAACATCCATTGGCTCTCCTTGGTCTAACCTATTTGTTATCTCTTCAAAGAACTCTAACAGGTTTGTCAGGCACGACCTCCCCTTACTAAATCCATGCTGACTTGTCCTAATCCGACCCTGCACTTCCAAGAATTTAGAAATCTCATCCTTAACGATGGATTCTAGAATTTTGCCAACAACCGAGGTTAGGCTAATTGGCCTATAATTTTCCATCTTTTTTCTTGTTCCCTTCTTGAACAGGGGGGTTACAACAGCGATTTTCCAATCCTCTGGGACTTTCCCTGATTCCAGTGACTTTTGAAAGATCATAACTAACGCCTCCACTATTTCTTCAGCTATCTCCTTTAGGACTCTAGGATGTAGCCCATCTGGGCCCGGAGATTTATCAATTTTCAGACCTTTTAGTTTCTCTAGCACCTTCTCCTTTGTGATGGCAACCATATTCAACTCTGCCCCCTGACTTTCCTGAATTGTTGGGATATTACTCATCAGGTGAGTCAGGTGACTATGCGCGGGCAGTCCTCGGGGGGGGGGGGGGGGGATCTGACCCGGGGGGGGGCACGGTGCCCTCGCCTGCGATTGAGGCCCACCATGAGGGCACTTCATTCTTCCGCGCCGGGCCCCTTTAAGGCTCGTGCAGAAGAGAACGCCCTGCGCATTCACGAAAATACACCGGCCAGTCTGCGCATGCGCGAGATCACGCCAGCCGTTCCGCGCATGGGCGAACTCGCGCCGGCTCTCAGCGCCGGCTGGAGTGGCACCAAGTCCTCCGGCATTCACCTAGCCCCCAAAAATGCAGAGAATTCCGCACTTTCGGGGGCTGTGGACACCAGAGTGGTTGATGCCGGTTTTCCCGCCGACGTGGGTTCTTAGTTCCCAGAAGGGAGAATCCCGGCACCGATATCTGAAAATCCAATTGTCTGCAGATTTTGGTCTGTAATTAATCAGGTATTGGCCGCAGACTTTATTGCATACAATTCAATTGCCAAAAATCACATGCTATACTGCGGCCATCTTAGCAGCCTTTATGTTCAGTTTCTAAAATATAGCTTTAAAATTTGTATTATCGGTATGCCCATAGCGGGCAATATTAACCCACTGAGTTATGCACCTTAAGGAATTTCAGCTCTCGGGGTCTGTCAATCTTTCACATCAAAAATGGCCTTTACATTTCCTGCACTGTGTAGTATTAATTTTAATCCAAGGCAAGTCGCTGGTCATTGACCGTCAAAATGCAATACAGCTACTCTTTGTTCTCATGTTAGAACAGACACAACAATGACATAGCTCCTTCAGTCTGCAAATCAAAATCCTCTAATGATGAATTAGCAATTCAGGTAGAAATGGAGGGAAGTTTGCAATAAAGGAGAATCATGCGTATCGGGGGAGGGAAGGATGGGGTTTGGAGGAACGCGTCAAGGTCTCAAAGGAACAGAGAGGTGAAGTCCAATTCTGCCGTGGGCTTACCAAACCATTGAGCATTTACCTGTCCTTTAGACGTGCCTTGGGTGTAATACTGAGCACTGGTCCACTCTGCTGCCTCCCTCCATGCTTATTGACTGTTTTTCTTGCTATCTGTCGGCTATCAGAAGGCTCAAGTATCTCTTGAAGTTATTCACTTTGGTCGAAAAAACAGAAAGGCAGAATATTTCTTCAATGGTTAGATGTTGGAAGTGCTGGTCTCCTTGTACATGAATTACCAAAAGCTGGCATGTAGGTCAGCAAGCATATTAGGAAGGCAAATGGTCTGATGACCTTCATCACGAGGGGATTTGAGTAAAGGGGTAATGATGTCTTGCTGCAGTTGCATAAGGCCTTGGTGAGAAGACATCGGAAATATTGTGCACAATTTAGGTCTCCTTATCCAAGGTAGCACATACTTGCCATGGAGGGAGTGCAGCAGATGTTTACCAGATTAATCCTCGGGATGGTGGGATTGCTTTATGAGGAGACGTCGGGGAGACTGGGACACCAATCGCTAGAGTTTTGAAGAACTGAAAATTGGAAAATTCTTACAGTGTGTGACAGGGTAAATGTAGATGTTTGTCCTGCTTCGTAAGTCTAGAACCAGAGGGCGCAGTCTCAGAATAAGGGATAGATCATTTAGGACTGAGATGCGGAGGAATTTCTTCTCTCAGAGTGTGGAGAATGTTTGGAATTCTCTGTCCCAGAGGGCTGCAGAAGCTCAATCATTGAGTATGTTCAAGACAGAAATCGATAGAGTTCTGGGGACTAACGACACCGAGGGATATGTAGATAGCATGGGAAAGTAACTTTGTGGTAAATGGTCAGCCAAAATCCAATGAAATGGTGGTGCAGGCATGACAGATTGAATTGCCTACTCTTGTTCCTATGTTCTGATGTCAGTAAAATGGCAGCCCTGGAGGTCTAAATTCTTCTCAGAAGTATTTAAAAGCCTTCCACAACTAGTACTGAAAAACGCACCTCCCTTGAAGAGGCGTTTTGCAATCTGTATCAGGTCTACCTGATACCCAGCCCTGTCAATGAGCCGCTGCTCCTCAGTAACAGCTGTAAGTGAGGCTGAACCATTAGAATGCTTCATCCCCTCACCAAGAATACTCAACTTATACCAGTTTAGTAGGCTACTCAACTGATATAAGTTCAAATCACATGGCTCAAAGCCCACCTAAAATCATCCCCAACGTTCTGGTATGGATTCCAGAACACCACTTAATGACAATGGATTTGAAACAATGCCAGCTCAGCAAAAATCTGTTGCCCCGATGTGTTCTCCTACATGGTATAAACCCTCCTCACTGGTATATATGGAAAGGTATACTGTGGGTATTTTAAATTGTGAGGACTCAGGACAGAGTAGATAGGACAAAAGAGACTCCACAGGAGAGTTGCTGAGAACCAATATGCTAATAGTCTACTTATTTGCTTTCCAGATGTTGTTAATAATCACACTTTAATTTTGGAAAGATCAGAAATGTTTAATTTTGCTCTGATTGTCTGGAACTTGTCTGAAAAGAACTGGGTTGAACTGGTTGTGTCTACATTGCTTCAATCTCTAGTGCAACTGTGAAGTGTAACCCCTGGAACACTTACATCTGACATATCTGTCCCATCCAAGTAGTTCCTCGCTATTTAAAGATAACACAACAACATATAACACAGTGGTCACCAATTTAAGACGATGGGCAAAGAAACCAACGGCAACAGGAGGACAAATATTTTTATGGAGTTAACAGTTGGGGTCCGGAACACATTGCCTCAGGATATGGTGGAGAGAGGGTCAATCATGGCTTTCAAGAGGATATTGGAGGAACACCTGGAGAGAAAAAGATTGTGGTGCTAAGGGGAAAGGCTGGAGCAATGAGTTGCTCTTGCAGAGACCCCACATGAATACCACAGACCAAATTAACTCCTTCTGTGCTATAACCTTTCTATTTTGTGATGATGCTGTTGCTCTAAAACTGAATCTTCTAACCAGCATGAGCATTTCTACAGGAGCACTGCCAGTCCACACAGCATGTCCAATGTAGGGAAATCTGCATAATCAGACATCAATCAAGTCTCGTCCCATCTCACTGCACAGCAATTTCAGTCATTTAATCTGCATGATTAACACACACAGAATGAATAATCTCCCACTCTTCTGCTACACTTCGAGTGTTTCTGCATGAGCTGTTGCCACAACATAACATGCTGTAATAATGCAGCGAAACATTTGGTCCATCAACCTCCTGGCTGTTTCCTTCATATTACCCACCCACTGAGCCACCCTGCCAGGCTGTGGTATAGCCTGGCTCTAAAGGGATATCTTAAGATTTCAAGCGTGGGATTTCTACCAACTGAATATAACTAATTACTTTCTTGCATCAAGCCCTGCATTATGTCTCAATGTTCATGTTGGGTATTCATGTATCTGCCTCAGGTCTCACCCTGCTGAGTAAAACATACAATTCTCCTCATCTCCCTTTGAATCCTTTGCCAAGTACCTCAAACCTGTGTCATAAGGTTCCCGAGCTTCCTGTCACCTTAGGGTGCCTCCTTACATTATCAACCACCACCACGACACAGTGGTTAGCACTGCTGCCTCACAGCGCTAGGAACCTGGGTTTGATTCCGGCCTTGGGTGACTGTCTGTGTGGAGCTTACATGATTCCTTCCCCCCCCCCCCCCCCCCCCCCCCGCCCGCCCGTGTCTGTGTGGGATTCCTCTGGATCCTCAGGTTTCCTCCTACAATTCAAAGTTAAGCAGGTAAGGTGGATTTGCCAAGCTAAATTAAAATAATAATCTTTATTAGTGCCACAAGTAGCTTACATTAACAGTGCAATGAAGTTACTGTGAAAGTCCCTTAGTTACTGCGCCTATTCGGTACACTGAAGGAAAATTCAGAATGTCCAATTCAGCTACCAAGCTCGTCTTTCGGGACTTGTGGAAGGAAATTGGAGCACCCGGAGGAGACCCAGGCAGACACGGGGAGAATGTGCAGAATCCACACAGACAGTGATCCAAGCCAGGAATTGAACCTGGGTACCTGGCGCTTGAAGCAACAATGCCGCCCATACCCCTTAGTGTCCAAAGGTACACGTTAGCTGGATTGGCCATGATCATGCACAGGGTTACAGGCATAAGGCAAGAGAGTGGGTCTATATAGAGTGCTCTTTCGGAGTGTCAGTGCTGACTCAATGGGCTGAATGGTCTCCTTCTGCACTGTAGGGATTCTATGCATTCTATGGACCACTGCTCCGCAATAACTTTAATCACCGCTACTAAATTCCTCCTTAACCTTCTGTCCTTTGGGGAGAAGAACCTCACTTCTGTACTCCCTCCACATACCTGAATTCCCTTATATCTGCGACAATCTAACTGGAAAGAAATTTTGTTCAAAATCTGCCCCTATTTTAAGAATGAATGCAGTAATGAGAGAAAATTTCATTCAGCTTTTTCAGGTAAGAGTTGTGAGTGCTCATCAACACTCGCCTCCAATTTTGACCTCATTCCATCATCCTGGGGAACTATGCTACAAGTCCCTCAGTGCATAAAAAGGCAAGCATAGTAATTCTACTCCAATGGAAAATTATAGACAAGGAAAGTAGTTTTTCAGGGATGGGGATTCACCTGCATTTTTCCAGGGTCCCAAGAAGTCCCTCTTTTCCTTTTCAACAACCAACCCGAACCGCCTTTAGCTCACTCACATCAAGACCGAAGAACTCTTAAATGCATGAGGGGGCTACCCAGAGACTCTTTGCACAGCCCTGAGGAAGCAGAATTCTGGAAATGGACCATCTTGTTCCCAGCAACACATGGGCCCTTATGAGAGTCGATTCGACCAATCAGTGGGGAAACTGGAGCATCCACCAAATTCAGGGTTAGGCCCGAATTCACAACGCAAATTGAGATCGATGATGTTGCATCACAACCCCACTGACATTTTAGACCTTAAATGGACAGAGAGCCTGCCACTTATTCTTTAATATTCGTTCACGGGTTAAGGGCATCGCTGGCCAGAGCAGCATTTATTACCCATCCTGAATTACCCTTGAAAAGGTGGTGGTAAGCCATCTCTTGAACCACTGCAGTCCATGTGGTGTAGGTACACCCACAGTGCTGTTAGGGAGGGAGTTCTAGGATGTTGACCCAGTAACCGTGAAGGAACAGCGATATATTTCCAAGTCAGCGTAGTGAGTGACTTCGAGGGGAACTTGTGGCTGGTGATGACCCCATTTATCCTTCCAAGTGACAGAGTCATGAGATAGAAGGTGCTTTAGAAGGAACCTTGCTTAGTTTCTTCAGTGCCTCTTGATAATGATACACACTGCTGTCACTGTGCGTCGGTGATGGCGAGAGTGAGTGTTTGTGGATAGGTGTCAATCAAGCGGATAGCTTTGTCTTGGATGGTGTCGAGCTTCTTCAGTGTTGTTGGAGCTGCACTCATCCAGGCAATTGGACAGTATTCCATCACACTCCTGACTTGTGCCTGGTGATCAGGTTTTGTACCACGTCCAACCACCCCCCACCCCTGCACCACACAGTAGCCTCCCCCCACCCCTGGATTGCCTGGGTACCCCCCTTTAAGTGAAGTATGGCGGGGTGACCCAACCTGCCCTCCTCCAGGGACTCCCTAATGTGGTAGGCCCCCCAAAGACCCCTGTTATAGGGTAATCCTCCAGGGTCCCCTGTAATAGGGAGGCCTCCCTCAGGGTCCTATGGTAAATCGCGCCGGGATCTCCTGACTGAAGGGACACCTCTGTGGGACTCCCTTTTGTCATGGGGTCCCTGTAGGGGGTTCCTTTAGTCAGGGGGTCTCTGTCAGGGGCTTCCTTCAGTTAGGGAGTCTCTCTGTGGGGGGGGGGGGGTTCCTTAAATTAGGGGGTCTCTGTGCAGGGTTAATTTAGGCAAGGGGGTCTCTGTGCGGGGTTGATTCAGTTAGAGGGTCTCTGTGCACGGCCTCTTCAGTTACAATCATAGAATTTACAGTGCAGAAGGAGGCCATTCGGCCCATCGAGTCTGCACCGGCTCTTGGAAAGAGCACCCTACCCAAGCCCACACCTACACCCTATCCCCATAACCCAGTAACCCCACCCAACACTAAGGGCAATTTTGGACACTACGGGCAATTTAGCATGGCCAATCCACCTAACCTGCACATCTTTGGACTGTGGGAGGAAACCGGAGCACGCGGAGGAAACCCACGCACACACGGGGAAAACGTCCAGACTCCGCATAGACAGCGGCCCAAGCCGGGAATCAAACCAGGGACCCTGGAGCTGTGAAGCAATTGTCCTGGAAGGGGTCTCCCTATTAAGGAGGTCTCTGGAGGGTCCCCCTATTAAAGAGACCTGGGGGTGTGTGAGGGAGAGTCTGGTCGGCAGGTAGTGCAATTTGTTGGGGGGGGGGGGGGATCAGCCCTCGCATTGACTTTCGATTTACCCCAAAAGAGTTACCCCCTTGGCCCACTGTCAGGTCCACCATGTCAGGGTCACATTGGTAAATATCAGATGATCCATGTCCACATGACCCCCAGCCCAGGGGACTGGAGAATCATGTAGGGCCAGAGAATAGGGTGTTGCACCTGCTAAATTGATGCAAATGGGTCATTAAGACCCATTTATATTCATTTACATCCTCCGATTGGTGCAGGGTCACGAAGCCCGGTACCGCTGCCTGTGGGGAGGGGAGGGGCATCGCATTCGGACCAGCACCGATCCGGATATAGTTTCTCCATCCCATTAGGAAACAGATTCTGGGCATCACGGTGCAGAGAATTCAGTCCAATTTCTATAATTATCTACTTCCCAGAAATCATCACAAAAATTATGCTTGTCCTTATAGAAATAAGCGTGGATTGAAATAAGGATGACCTCATTTTTACAATGCTTATTTATGCCTTCTGTAGCCACAGTTTCTGCCTGACTTTTATCTAGGATTTTAAAACCCTCACTGCACCAGATACATTTAATACAATATATATCTGAAATTCCTACATTCATCACAATGATAATCCCATCAATATCAATAGTTGAGCATTCAGCAAGAGTAAAGCCATTGAATGAGAGGAAGTGATGATTAAATACTCTCTTGTTGGCGAAGTCATTACCTGGCACTTGTGTGGTTCAAATGTTATTTACCACTTGTCAGCTCAAGCCTGCATATTGCAGAATTTTGCCATGGACTGTTTCAGTGTCTGAGGAGTTGCGAATGGTGCTGAACATTGTGCAATCTTCAGCGAACATCCCCACTTCTAATCTTGTGATGGAGGGAATATCATTAATGAAGCAACCAGAGATGGTTGAACCTGAGGAACTCCTGAGGTGATGTCCTGAAACTGAGATGATTTACCTCCAATAACCACAGCCATTTTCTTTGTGCTAAGTATGACTCCAACCAGTGGAGAGTTTTCTTCTTGATTTCCATTGACTCCAAGTGTTGCTCAAGCACCTTGGTGCCATACTAGGGCAAATGCTGCCTTGACGTCAAGGACAATCACTCGCACCTCACTTCCTGAGTTCTGTTCTTTTGTTGATCATTGGACAAAGGCTGTAATGAGGTCAGGAGCTGAGTGACCCTGGTAGTTCCATAATTATTCGAATAAGAATTGTTCAACCTTACTCTGCATAACATTAACAGATGGCCCAGTTGACCAGTGGTTGGAGACCAAGTTTTAATTAATTTTCATTGTGCCAGGAGGAATAACAGTGGATTCCAAAATATCCAATTGGGCCTCTGATCTCCCACTCCCCAGAATGGTCCTCCCGGATTTATGACTTTTCAGGCCAAACATTTGTCTTTGTTTTTGAGGGAAAAGTGAAGGTGCATCAGAAAGAACCGCAAGTTGAGGGAAAAGTGAAGGAGCATCAGAACGATCCGCAGGTTGATTCTCAACCCATTCACCTGAGCCATGAGCACCTCTTCCATATCCATCCAGTCCTGGACTGGGACTAAAACCTGGAGCATTCAGGCTCAACAGCCCATGCACTACCCGACTGAGCCACACACAGCTCCTCCATGTTAATCACTAATTGGAAATGAACTACCATTGTTCATGGAAGGATAGGAGGCCTTGTGGCACTGTGGTAGCCCCCCTACTCTGGACCAAAAGTGTTGGGTCCAATTCCAACGTACGGACTTGTTGGCCCCAGAATGAGCATTTATAACGCAATTCAGCAGGTTGACAATCAGCTCAGGAATCCTTCCCTCACTATTCCCCAAAGGGAGTAATCAGAGTGAAGATACGTCACAAAAAAATTGAGAAAATCACAAACTCCTATATTCTACTGGAGTAGCATTATAATAATAATAATAATCACGTATTGTCACAAGTAGGCTTCAATGAAGTTACTGGGAAAAGCCCCCAGTCGCCACATTCCGGTGCCTGTTTGGGGAGGCCGGTACAGAATTCCAGAATTTCCTCCTACTTGGTCGAAGGCAGCAGCCAAAGTTTCAGTGTCCAACGGTTGAGAGAATTCCCAGTGAATCTCTCTCATTAAAAATGCCATCAATTGGGGCAGCACGGTGGCGCAGTGGGTTAGCCCTGTTGCCTCACGGTGCTGAGGTCCCAGGCCGGCTCTGGATCACTGTCCGTGTGGACTGTGCACTTTTTCCCCGTGTTTGCGTGGGTTTCGCCCCCACAACCCAAAGATGAGCCAGTTAGGTGGATTGAGCACACTAAATTGCCCCTTAATTGAAAATGAAAATTGCTTATTGTCACGAGTAGGCTTCAATGAAGTTACTGTGAAAAGCCCCTAGTCGCCACATTCCGGCGCCTGTCCGGGGAGGCTGGTACGGGAATCGAACCATGCTGCTGGCCTGCCTTGATCTGATTTCAAAGCCAGCGATTTAGCTCAGTGAGCTAAACCAGCCCCTAATTGGAAAAAAATTAATTGGGTACACTAAATTTTTTTTTAAAAATGCCATCAATAAATGATTTTAATGGTTAGTTTGTCCTGGGAGCTGTCGGCCATCTTTTCGTTCCTGTTAATGTGACACTCATTTACTTGCTGCAGCCTCTCGGAGTGAGTATGTTATCCTCATCCATACCCAGCAAATGACCTGTCAGACAGCCGGAGCCGGGACTGAGTTACCTCATCACCGGCCAGCAACACAGTGGCCTGAATCTACAATTCAAAGCTGATGTGGGGGAAAAAAAGAACTTCTGACGTTCATGAATGCAAATGCTGGGTGTGGTGGAAGCGGATCAGCTTATTGAAATGGGCAAGCTGCAGAGGAGGGCATGTCACTCAATGACTGGGGAGGCGGAAATTGAATAAGTTAGTCAGTGTCATCTCACTTGATAGTTTGCAATGATTGGTTCCAGTCATGTACTTCCAAATGCCTGCTCAAATCTTTCATAATTCAAATGACCACCGTGATGACAACTTACAATCTCCCTTTATTAATGTCAGAAATGATATAAATGGAGTAGTGACACTTATTCAATATGCATTTATCTTGATCCGCTCTCCGAGTAAAATACAAAGGCCTGTTCATAACCAGCTTTGCTTCAGTCATCCCATTTACATGGCAGTATTGGCGTTTCATTTGTCTCAGTATCAATCATGTACGTGATACCACCATTTTATCGGTGGCAATCAAGAGAAAATTAATTTTCATTTCCTCAATTTTCTCCAGTTACAGTAGCAAACTAAACTGTTGTTCATCCAGTTTGATTTCACTGTAACATCACAGCTGAACAGATTTGATTTCGTTTTCAGAGGCTGTTCTAGCCGTATTACAAAGAACTTCCATTTGAATTGTAATATTAACATTTACACTAACATTCAGTTGAAGATGACCAGCCAAGCTCATTTGCATTTCCTCGAGGTGACACACATTCATACACAGGGACCAATTCTCCGCAAACAAAAGGAATATGTTCAAGCCTTGTGCCTTTTTCGAATTACCCCTGGAGTTTGGGACGACACTCCTTCCCCATTGCTGTCTCCATGGCCACACCTCGGCCAATTTGAGATGACTTTCCGGCCAATCAGCACCCATTTCTCCTCTGGATGATTGTTTGAAATTTGGCATTCTCCTGTTCTTTCTCTGAGTCCGAAGCAAAAAGCTTCGGTAACAAGTCACTTTTCAACTCCTTAAGATCTACCTCTCTCACCAAGCAGCTGGCCTATTCTCTCCTCATTTAGCCTGGTGTTAAGTGCTCCTGTGGAATAATTTGGGAAATTTATTGCACTAAAAGGTGCCACATAAATATAACAAGCTGTCGTGGGCATGGCCAACTTGCACGCAGCAAGGTTCCCCAAAGAGCAACCATCTGAATGATTAATTCATCTGGGTTTTTTTTTGGTCTTGTTAAGACAGGAAGGTTGGCCAGGAGACCAGAAACTAAGACACGGGAGAACCTCACACAGGATCGCCCCATGTGACACAGTCCCACCTCCTGTGGACAGGCCAACCACACTGGCAGACAGAGATCGTGGGATTTGCAAGTCCCAAGCTGTAAGTATCTCGATCAGATCAACAACACGTGTGCGTCCAACATACTCTTTTCATGCACAAATCGGGCAGACGAGTCACCTTCAAAACACATCGCATCTGAAACTTAAATCAATTAATTCTAGTTGATGTTATGGTCTTCTTCCATTATGAAGGACAAGCACATATTTTATATTTGCTGTATCCTGTTTATTAATATCCAATTTAAAGAACAAGGCAGTATTGTGGCTGTAACTGCCGGCAAGTGGCGGGAAACCATGGGCCGCCGATTCTGAAAGGGAAAAACGCTCACTTACCTGCGGTCGGATATCACGCCAAAACTTCCTCTCCATTCAGCAGCCTCCAGCAGGCTCCAGTGCAGGAGGAGCACAGCCCGTCCCTGATGATGGGGCCAGCTATGGAATGCCCAATGAGGACAGACATTTAAACAATAGATTTATATTGAAGACAACAGACAACATACTTAACAAGTATTTTAAAGATATGTATAAGTTTTTCTAACAGTTTGTTTTGCACTTTCTTTCATACAGGCATAGCTGTTATTGGTTCTTATCAAGTAATTAAAAAAATTATGATTAAAGAGAATTATTTATTTGTTTTAAATCTCTGAAACTATTTAAATTTGCATTAGATTGTTATATAACTTCAGAGTGGCAAGCTTAAACGTGTTTGTATGTTTGAATTTATATTATGGTCATAAGATTTAAAAGTGCCCCAGGGCTTTTTGCTGTCACTGTCCTTGTAACATATGGAGTTTCATTAACTCTGGGCAAGATTCTCTGGTCACGTCTGCCTGGCGACCGGAGAATCCTGCCCGAGGTCAATGGACTTCTCCATTATCTGTCTCTCGCCCGTGGTGTTCTTGCGGCAGCGGGGCGGAAAAATCCAGCCCAGACAGCCCAGACAGGACGGTTTGCACCTGAACCAGAGGGGCACCGATATCCAGGGAGGGAAATTTGCTACGGCTCTTCAGTGGGGTTTAAACTAATTTGTCAGGGGGATGGGAAAATTAGCTGTAGTCCAGAAGCCAGTGTTCAGAGTAGTGAGGTACTGAGGAGGATATCAAGGTCGCTGGAGTGTACTGGCAGACAGGAAGGTGGGCTGAAGTGTGTCTACTTCAATGTAAGGAGCATCCGGAATAAAGTAGGTAAACTTGGAGCGTGGATTGGTACTTGGGACTACGATGTGTGGCCATTACGGGGACATGGTTAGAACAGGGACAGGAATAGTTATTGGAAGCTCCCGGGTATAGATGTTTCAGTAAGAGTGGAAAAGGTGGTAAAAGAGGTGGAGGAGCAGCATTATTAATTAAGGATAGTTTAACAGCTGCAGAAATGCAGTTCGAAGGGGATCTGCCGACTGAGGTAATATGGGCTGAAGTTAGAAATAGGAAAGGAGCGGTCACGTTGTTAGGGGGTTTCTATAGGCCCCCAAATAGTAATAGAAATGTGGAGGAAGAAATTGCAAAACAGATTATGGATAGGTGTGAAGGTCTCAGGATAGTTGTCATGGATGACTTTAACTTTCCAAATATTGATTGGAACCTCAATAGGTCGAACAGTTCGGATGGGGCAGTTTTTGTACAGTGTGTGCTGGAGGGTTTCCTGACACAAAATGTGGATAGGCCGACAAGAGGGGGGGCCACATTGGATTTGGTACTTGGTAATGAAACGGGCCAAGTTTTAGATTTGTTTGTGGGAGAGCACTTTGGAGATAGCAACAACATTTGGTGGCTTTCACTATTGCAATGGAGAGGGATAGGTCCATACGGCAGGGCAAGGTTTATAATTGGGGGAGGGGTAATTATGATGTGATTAGGCAAGAATTAGGGAGCATAAGATGGGAACAGAAACTGTCTGGGAAAGGCACAAATGAAAGGTGGAGCTTGTTCAAGGAACAAATGCTGCGTGTCCTTGATAGATATCCCACCCATCCTCCTCCTCTAACCAAATAAAAAGCTCTGTCCGTTGGATTGCTAAACTAACAAGTTTTTTATTTTTATTTTTCAGTAGTTGGGAAGTTAGTTCAGTGGGAATGGAGGCTAGGGCAGTTGAATGTTCCTCCTGCAGAATGTGGGAGGAAAGGGTCACCTCTAGTGTCCCTTCTGACTACATCTGCTGGAAGTGCACCCAACTCCAGCTCCTCGAGAGCCGCATTAGGGACCTGGAGCTGGAGCTGGATGAACTTCGGATCATTCGGGAGGCGGCGGAGGTTATTGAGAGGAGTTATAGGGAGGTAGTCACACCTCAGGTAAAAGAAGAAGGTAGATGGGTTACCGTCAGGGGAGGGAGAGGGAACCGGCAGGCAGTGCAGGGATCCCCTGTGGTCGTTCCCCTCTATAACAAGTATACCGTTTTGGATACTGTTGCGGGGGATGACTTACCAGGGGTAAGCAATAGGGCACAGGTTTCTGGCACAGAGTCTGTCCCTGTTGCTCAGAAGGGAAGGGAGAAGAGGAACAGAGCACTTGTCATTGGGGACTCCATAGTTAGAGGAACAGACAGGAGGTTCTGTGGGAACGAAAGAGACTCACGGTTGGTGTGTTGCCTCCCAGGTGCCAGGGTTCGTGATGTCTCTGATCGTGTTTTTGGGATCCTTAAGGGGGAGGGGGAGCAGCCCCAAGTCGTGGTCCACATAGGTACCAACGACATAGGTAGGAAGAGAGATGGGGATTTGAGACAGAAATTCAGGGAGCTAGGGTGGAAGCTGAGAGCTAGAACAAACATAGTTGTTATCACTGGGTTGTTACCCGTGCCACGTGCTAGTGAAGTGAGAAATAAGGAGAGAGAGGAGTTGAACACGTGGCTACAGGGATGGTGCAGGAGGGAGGGTTTTGGTTTCCTGGATAATTGGGGCTCATTCTGGGGTAGGTGGGACCTCTACAAACAGGATGGTCTTCACCTGAACCAGAGGGGTACCAATATCCTGGGGGGGAGATTTGCTAGTGCTCTTCGGGGGGGGTTTAAACTAATTCAGCAGGGGGATGGGAACCTAAATTGTAGTCCCAGTGTACAAGATGTTGAGAGTAGTGAGGTCAGGGATAGGGTTAAAAGTTCGAAAGAGGGCACCGGCAAGCAGGACGCTGGTTTGAAGTGTGTCTACTTCAACGCCAGGAGCATCCGGAATAAGGTGGGTGAGCTTGCAGCATGGGTTGGTACCTGGGATCTCGATGTTGTGGCGATTTCGGAGACATGGGTAGAGCAGGGACAGGAATGGTTGTTGCAGGTTCCAGGATTTAGATGTTTCTGTAAGAACAGAGAAGATGGTAAAAGAGGGGGGGGTGTGGCATTGTTAATCAAGGAAAGTATTACGGCGGTAGAAAGGACGCTTGAGGACTCGTCTACTGAGGTAGTATGGGCCGAGGTTAGGAACAGTAGAGGAGAGGTCACCCTGTTGGGAGTTGTCTATAGACCTCCGAATAGTTCCAGAGATGTAGAGGAAAGGATTGCAAAGATGATTCTCGACAGGAGCGAGAGTAACAGGGTAGTTGTTATGGGGGACTTTAACTTTCCAAATATTGACTGGAAATACTATAGTTCGAGTACTATAGATGGGTCAGTTTTTGTGCAGTGTGTGCAGGAGGGTTTTCTGACACAGTATGTAGACAGGCCAACAAGGGGCGAGGCCACATTGGATTTGGTACTGGGTAATGAACCCGGCCAGGTGTTAGATTTAGATGTAGGTGAGCACTTTGGTGATAGTGATCACAACTCGGTTATGTTTACTTTAGCAATGGGCAGGGATAGGTATATACCGCAAGGCAAGAATTATAGCTGGGGGAAAGGCAATTATGATGCTATTCGGCAAGATTTAGGATGTATAGGATGGGGAAGGAAACTGCAGGGGATGGGTACAATCGAAATGTGGAGCTTTTTCAAGGAACAGCTACTGCGTGGCCTTGATAAGTATGTACCTGTCAGGCAGGGAGGAAGTTGTCAAGCAAGGGAACCGTGGTTTACTAAGGAAGTTGAAGCACTTGTCAAGAGGAAGAAGAAGGTTTATGTTAGGATGAGACATGAAGGCTCAGTTAGGGCACTTGAGAGTTACAAGGTAGCCAGGAAGGACCTAAAGGGAGAGTTAAGAAGAGCGAGGAGAGGACACGAAATGTCATTGGCGGATAGGATCAAGGAAAACCCTAAGGCTTTCTATAGGTATATCAGGAACAAAAGAATGACTCGAGTAAGATTAGGGCCAATCAAGGATAGTAGTGGAAAGTTGTGTGTGGAATCAGAGGAGATAGGGGAAGCGTTAAATGGATATTTTACGTCAGTGTTTACACTGGAGAAAGACAATGTTGTCGAGGAGAACACTCAGGTTCAGTCGACCAGGCTAGATGGAATTGAGGTTCAAAAGGAGGAGGTGTTAGCAATTTTGGAAAATGTCAAAATAGATAAGTCCCCTGGGCCAGATGGGATTTATCCTAGGATTCTCTGGGAAGCCAGGGAGGAGATTGCAGAGCCTTTGTCCTTGATCTTTATGTCGTCTTTGTCGACAGGAATAGTGCCGGAAGACTGGAGGATAGCAAATGTTGTCCCCTTGTTCAAGAAGGGGAGTAGAGACAACCCTGGTAATTATAGACCTGTGAGCCTTACTTCGGTTGTGGGTAAAATGTTGGAAAAGGTTATAAGAGATAGGGTTTATAATCATCTTGAAAAGAACAAATTGTTTAGCGATAGTCAACACGGATTTGTGAAGGGTAGGTCATGCCTCACAAACCTTATTGTGTTTTTTGAGAAGGTGACCAAACAGGTGAATCAGGGTAAAGCTGTTGATGTGGTGTATATGGATTTCAGTAAGGCGTTTGATAAGGTTCCCCACGGTAGGCTATTGCAGAAAATAAGGAAGTATGGAATTGAAGGTGATTTAGCGGTTTGGATCAGTAATTGGCTAGCTGAAAGAAGACAGAGGGTGGTGGTTGATGGCAAATGTTCATCCTGGAGTTCAGTTACTAGTGGTGTACCGCAAGGATCTGTTTTGGGGCCACTGCTGTTTGTCATTTTTATAAATGACCTGGAAGAGGATGTAGAAGGATGGGTTAGTAAATTTGCAGATGACACGAAGGTCGGTGGAGTTGTGGATAATGCTGAAGGATGTTGTAGGATACAGAGGGACATAGATAAGCTGCAGAGCTGTGCTGAGAGGTGGCAGATGGAGTTTAATGCGGAAAAGTGTGAGGTGGTTCACTTTGGAAGGAGTAACAGGAATGCAGAGTACTGGGCGAATGGCAAGATTTTTGGTAGTGTAGATGAACAGAGAGATCTCGGCATCCAGGTACATAAATCCCTGAAAGTTGTCACCCAGGTTAATAGGGCTGTTAAGAAGGCATATGGTGTGCTAGCCTTTATAAGCAGGGGGATTGAGTTTCGGAACCACAAGGTCATGCTGCAGCTGTACATAACTCTGGTGCGGCCGCACCTGGATTACTGCGTGCAGTTCTGGTCACCACATTATAGGAAGGATGTGGAAGCTTTGGAAAGGGTTCAGAGGAGATTTACTAGGATGTTGCCTGGTATGGAGGGAAGGTCTTACGAGGAAAGGCTCAGGGAATTGAGGTTGTTGTCGTTATAGAGGAGAAGGCTGAGAGGTGACTTAATAGAGACATATAAGATAGTCAGAGGGTTAGATAGGGTGGACAGTGAGAGTCTTTTTCCTCGGGTGGTGATGACCAACACAAGGGGACATAGCTTTAAATTGAGGGGTGATAAATATAGGACAGATGTCAGAGGCAGTTTCTTTACTCAGAGAGTAGTAGGGGTGTGGAACGCCCTGCCTGCAACAGTAGTAGACTCGCCAACTTTAAGGGCATTTAAGTGGTCACTGGATAGACATATGGATGAAAATGGAATAGTGTAAGTCAGATAGGCTTCAGATGGTTTCACAGGTCGGCGCAACATCGAGGGCCGAAGGGCCCGTACTGCGCTGTAGTGTTCTATGTTCTATGTTCTATATGTCTCTGTCAGGCAGGGAGAAAATGGCCATGTGAGGGAACCATGGTTCACAAAAGAGGTTGAATGTCTTGTCAAGAGGAAAAAGGAAGAGTATGTAAGGATGGGAAAACAAGATTCAGTTGAGTCGCTTGAGGGTTACAAGGTAGCAAGGAATGAGCTAAAAAAAAAGGCTTAGGAGAGCTAGGAAGGGACATGAGAAGTCTTTGGTGGGTCGGATCAAGGAAAACCCCAAGGCTTTTTACTCTTATGTGAGAAATGAAAGAATGACCAGGGTGAGGTTAGGGTTGGTCAAGGACAGTTGTGGGAACTTGTGCATGGATTCAGAAGAGATAGGAGAGGCGTTGAATGAATACTTTTCTTCAGTGTTCACCAAGGAGAGGGGCCATGCTTTAGAGGATGAGAGTGTGATACAGGTGGGTAGGCTGGAGGAGGTAGATGTTCTGAGGGAGGATGTATTAGCAATTTTGAAAAACCATAGGGTCAACAAGTCCCCTGGGCCGGATGGGATATATCCTCGGATTCTTTGGGAGGCAAGGGATGAGATTGCAGAGCCATTGTCTTTGATCTTTGGGTCCTCACTGTCCACGGGGATAGTGCCAGAGGACTGGAGAGTGGCGAATGTTGTTCCTCTGTTCAAGAAAGGGAATAGGAATTACCCTGGTAATTATAGGCCGGCTAGCCTTACTTCGGTGGTTGGTAAGTTAATGGAAAAGGTCCTGAAGGATAGGATTTATGACCATTTGGAAAAATTCCGCTGAATTCGGGATAGTCAACACAGATTTGAGGAGGTAACTAAGTGTGTGTTTAAAGGTAGAGCAGTAGATGTTGTATACATGGATTTTAGTAAGGCGTTCGATAAGGTTCCCCATGGTCGGCTCATGAAGAAAGTAAGGAGGTGTAGGATCGAAGGAAATTTGGCCAATTGGATAAGTAACTGGCTATCACATAGAAGAGAGAGGGTGGTGGTGGATGGAAAATTTTCAGACTGGAGACCAGTTACCAGCGGTGTATCACAGGGATCAGTGCTGGGTCCTCTGCTATTTGTGATTTTTATCAATGACTTGGAGGAGGGGGCTGAAGGGTGGATCAGTAAATTTGCTGATGACACCAAGATTGGTGGAGTAGTGGATGAGGTGGAGGGCTGTTGTAGGCTGAAAAGAGACATCGACAGGATGCAGAACTGGGCCGAAAAATGGCAGATGGAGTTTAACCCTGATAAGTGCGAGGTGATTCATTTTGGTAGAAAAAATTTGAATGCGGATTACAGGGTCAACGGCAGGGTTCTGAGGAATGTGGAGGAACAGAGTGATCTTGGGGTTCATGTCCACAGATCTCTGAAGGTTGCCACTCAAGTGGATAGAGCCGTGAAGAAGGCCTATAGTGTGTTAGCGTTTATTAACAGGGGGCTTGAGTAGGGCAGGTTGCGAGCTTTGACAAGGTGGTACAGTCATGTGACCCCTGGGTGACAAAGGCTGTCATGTAGGGCCCGGAGTTGGTCTACTTATGCGCTGGCACATGTACCTCGGGAGAGGCCTCTGGGGCTGTTGCGTTTGCCGGGGCGATACAAGATCTCTTAATTATAGGTGGAGAGCTCGATTCTCTACTGCAAGATTTTATCATTTTTGATCTTGCCCCGCTGCATGTTGTTGAACTGAAGGCTACCGACCGTTGGTCAGTGAGGAGAGTGAATCTCCTGCCGGCCAGGTAATGCCTCCAATGCCGCACAGCTTCAACGATAGCTTGGGCCTCTTTTTCGATGGATGATGCCGGATTTCAGAGGCATTAAGGGTGCAGGAAAAGAATGCCACGGGTCTGCCTGCCTGATTTAGAGTGGCGGCAAGGGCGACATCTGAAGCGTCGCTTTCTACTTGAAAGGGCAGTGTCTCATCTATTGCGTGTATCCAGGCCTTGGCTATGTCTGCTCTGATACAGGCGAAGGCGTGTTGTGCCTCGGCCGCAAGGAGAAATTGAGTGGACTGTATGAGTGGGCGGGCCTTGTCCGCATAGTTTGGGACCCACTGGGCGTAGTAGGAGAAAAACCCCAGGCAGCATTTGAGGGCCTTGGGGCAGTGGGGTAGGGGAAGCTCCATGAGGGGGTGCATGCGGTTGGGATCGGGCCCCAGACGTCCGTTTTGGACTATATAGCCGAGGATGGCCAGGCGGGTCATGCTGAACACACACTTCTCTCTATTATACGTAAGGTTGCGAAGAGTGGCGGTGCGGAGGAATTTAGCGAGGTTGGCATCGTGGTCCTGCTGGTCATGGCCGCAGATGGTGACATTATCTAAGTCCGGAAACGTGGCCCGCAAACCGTACTGGTCGACCATTCGGTCCATCTCGCTTTGGAAGACCGAGACCCCGTTAGTCACGCCAAAGGGAACCCTAAGAAAGTGATAGAGCCGACCGTCCGCCTCGAAGGCAGTGTATGGATGGTCCGATTTACGGATGGGGAGCTGGTGGTAGGTGGATTTCAGGTCGATTGTTGAGAAGACCCGGTACTGCGCAATCTGATTGACCATATCAGATATGTGTGGGAGGGGGTACGCGTCGAGCTGCGTGTACCGATTGATGGTCTTGCTGTAGTCAACGACCATTCTGTGTTTCTCCCCAGTTTTTACTACTACCACTTGGGCTCTCCAGGGACTATTGCTGGCCTCGATAATACCCTCCTGAAGCAGCCGCTGGACTTCAGACCTGATGAAGGTCTTGTCCTGGGTGCTGTACCATCTGCTCCTGGTGGCGACGGGCTTGCAATCCGAAGTTAGATTGGCAAAGAGGGAGGGGGGGTCAACTTTGAGGGTTGTGAGGCCGCAAACGGTGAGTGGAGGTAGGGGCCCGCTGAATTTGAGGGTGAGGCTCTGGAGATTGCACTGGAAATTCAGGCCCAGCAATAGTGCAGCGCAGATGTTGGGGAGGACGTAGAGATGGAAACCGCTGTATTCTACGCCCTGGACAGTGACTGACCGTGCAGAACCCTCGGATCGGGACGGAATGGGATCCGGAAGCCAGGGAGATCCTTTGATTGGCGAGGTGGACCGCGAGGGAGCAGCGCCTTACCGTGTCTAGGTGGATGAAGCTTTCGGTGCTCCCGGAGTCCAGCAGGCCAGAGGTCACGTGGCAGTTGATTTTCACCATCGTCGATGCGGTGGCCAAGTTGTGAGGACGGGACTGGTTCAGTGTCATCGAGGCGGGCTGCGGGTGGTCATCGGAGGTCTCGGGTGGTGAGCGTCGGTGGCCCAGATCATGATGTGTAGTTGGCGTTCCAGCCCCGTGGGGAAGACAAAATGGCGGCATCCGGAGGTCCTGTGGGAAACAAAATGGCGGCGCCCATGGAGCGCACATTGCGTGGGCGGGACAAGATGGCGGCACCCATGGGGCACACGGTGGCACTGGGCAAGATGGCGGCGCCCATGGGCCTCACGTGGAGTGAGGGGGGGAGATAGCGGCGCCCACTGGACGCACGTGGCCCCGGGTGGAGAAGATGGCGGCGCCCACTGGCCGCACGTGGTTCTGGAAGGAGACGATGACGGCGCCCATTGTGCATTTAGCAGGGGGAGGGGGCGATAGCGGGCACGATAGCGGCGACTGCGCGGGCTTGGCACACAGCTGCGAAGTGGCCCTTTTTACCGCAGGACTTGCAAGTGGCGGCGCGGGCCGGGCAGCTTTGGCGGGGGTGCTTCTGCTGACCAGGGTGCGCGGATTGGCGTGCGGCGCAGGCATATTGACTAGGCAGGGCCCCAGCCGGGGGGTTCGTTTGCGGGGTCCAGTAGGGGTAGGACGGGTGGACCGCGCGGCGAGCGGGGTAGGCCTGGACATTACGAGATGAAAACGTCATGGAGAGCGCTAAAGTTTTTGTCTCAGTTAGGTCGAGCGTGGCCCCTTCCAGCAGTCATTGTCGGATGGGGTACGACGCAATCCTTGTTACGAACACGTTGCGTATGAGGAGATTAGAATATTCGGTGGCCGTAATGGCCTGACAGTCACAGTCCCATACGAGTGGGATTAGGGCCCGCCAGAAGTCTCTCGATGGACTCACCAGGGAGTTGAGAGGGAGTGGCGAGTACATGCCTGGCGAAGATCGTGTTTGCTTTCTGCACATAGTTTTCTTTTCGGAGTGCCATCGCGTCCGCGTAATTCGGGGCGTCCTGGATCAACGAGAACACGCTGGAGATCAACCTGGAGTACAAGACCTCGGCTTTCGGGTCGTAGCGTTGATGTAAGCCTCAAAACAAGCAAGCCAGTGATTAAAGTCCTTTCTGGCATAGGGCGAGTGCGGATCCAGCTGCAGGCGATCTGGTTTGATTCTGATATCCATTTCGTAGAAAATCGGACTGCAATAAATTGATTCACGATCAATAGCACAAAAGACTCAGATTGGCTTTATTGCAGTCAGATGCGTGGCCTTCTGCTGCAGCTGGCAAAATGGCAGATCAGTGGAGGACACGCATATTTATATTTATAGCTCCTAGTGGGCAGAGCCAGCCGGCAGGGGCTACCGGCGAACCTGTAGTGTAGGTCCTACTGTACATCCCCTAATACAGGTGCACACAGTGGTTCAGCACATTTACATCAGGGAGACTCTTAAACAACACAGCTTAAAATACATTGCAAAATCTGAATGTACTTTAGCTCTGAATCAACTGGGAGGACAGGTGTGCTAACATTAGTGTCCTTGAAAGAGTTAATAGCAGCAGTATCGAGGTTGTGAGCATCCAAAGCCAACTCCGCTGGGCCGTCTATATGTTTCGGATGTCAGTGTCCCAACTGCCAAAGCGAATCTTCTTCACCCAGCTCAAGAAAGGATCACGAAAAAGAGGAGGACAAAGGAAGCTCTTCAAAGACACCTTGTAAACTTACTGCAAGAAATGGAAATTAGATGTCAATGCCTGGGGGACCTTTGCTCAGAAGAGACCTACTTGGAAGAACCTGCTGATTGAAAGGACGCAATTGTTCAAGAACACTCGACGGCAGGAGGAGGCCCGGAAAAGGAGCCTGAGAAAGGAATACCCACAACCTAGGGTCTGAGAACCGATCCCACTTTTTGGAAACTCCTGCCAATTGAGTGCTTGAAGATACGGCTTTAGGACTTCTGCTGGCGACCATGTTGTCGACACTCACGACCTTTGTGGCTCCCGCGAGGGGAAATACATTTCAACCTGGTAAATCTGATCGGACAGACGAACGTGGATGGAATTTCTTTTTAATCAGGCGACAAAGTTAGCGGCAGTATTCTAAACGATGTCCGACACTCATACACCCAGGTTTAATGGAAAAATAAAGTGGCTGCAGGCAGGCCACGGGGCCCAGGAGAGCGCGGATGAAAGTGTGATGCTGGCGGGCTCAATGGTCCACAGACCGGCTGCTGCACTTTTAGATATAGAACATAGAACAGTACAGCACAGAACAGGCCCTTCGGCCCTCAATGTTGTGCCGAGCAATGATCACCCTACTCAAACCCACGTATCCACCCTATACCTGTAATCCAACAACCCCCCCTTAACCTTACTTTTTAGGACACTACGGGCAATTTAGCATGGCCAATCCACCTAACCCGCACATCTTTGGACTGTGGGAGGAAACCGGAGCACCCGGAGGAAACCCACGCACACACGGGGAGGAAGTGCAGACTCCGCACAGACAGTGACCCAGCCGGGAATCGAACCTGGGACCCTGGAGCTGTGAAGCATTTATGCTAACCACCATGCTACCGTGCTGCATGTTGGAATGGGTTTGAATTGTGCAATTTGAAAAGCAGAGGTTGTCTGAGACCTGGCTCGAGCCACAGACCCTATCAGGGCGGCGGTGGAAAGAATGGTAAAGCGACTTGAAGCTCAAAGTGCACCGCTGCAGAAAATGGCGGAGACCAGTGCCGACCACAAGGACCAGCTGGCCTCTCTGGAAGCAGAACTTACCTTCATGGCTGATGGCTGCAAAAAGTTGCAGGACAAAGCAAACGAGCTGGAAAACCGCGAGCATCACCAAAATCTACAAATAGTGCCAAAGGGGATAGAGGGCTCGCAGGCCACCGACTATATAGCACAGATGTTGGAGAATTGATGGATGAGAGAACCTTCGACAAACACCCCAAGATTGATCATGTACACAGAGCCCTGAGAAGGAAGCCGAAGGGGGGGCAAGCGGTCTAGGCCATCGGTGGCGGTGGTGTGGCTGCAGTATTTTCTGGACAAGGAGAAAATACTGAGATGGGCCAGATAGGAGAAGAAGAGTACATGGGAGTGGAGCGTGATCTGAATTTACCCTGATTGAGGCACGGAACTGGCTAAACGTAAGACCGGATTCAACAGGGTCAAGCCAATTCTGCATAAAGGCATAAAATTTGAGGTTCTGTATCCGGCTCGTTTATTGATCATATTTCGGAATCAAAAGAATTATATCGACATTCCAGAGAAACTGAGCAAGTTTCTACGTGCCTAGGGGATTGGGGCTTCGCAAATATGTTGGAATGGGTTGGTATTGGGTTGTTGATATTGTTGATAGTTCGGTGGTTGTTCATTCAAGTTTCTTTGTTTTTCCCTTTCTCTATTATTCGCCTCCATTTTCTTTTCATAGATGGGAGTCATATGCTCCGGGTTTGGGGGAGATGTGGCGGGGGGGCACAGTGTTTTTGATGGCTCGGGTATGGGTGATGTGGCGGGTTCAGGGAAGGTGTGAGCCTCGTGTAAGGGCCATCATACTGGTGGGAAAGGCAGTAAATGGAAGTGATGTCGGTGGACAAGATGGAGAGAGGAGGGTAGGATTTTGGGTATTTTCAGTTCAGGGGTGGAGGCTTCAGGAAGGGTGACGTTGAGAGTGCCATTCATGTGCAGAGGTATAAGAGTCAATGGTGGTCGTCACCTTAAGGAGGCCTCAAGGGAGCGAAACGACTGACTGTAGTAATTTGCTCAAACAGAAATATGGTTGATTTAAGGGGGGAGGGGCTAGGTGCCCATTTACACAATTGGTGACTTTGAATATTCGGGAGCTAAATGGCCTTTTAAGAGGTCCCACGAATTCACGCATTTGAAGAATCTAAGGGCGGACTTCATGTTTCTACAGGAAAGGTACTGGAAAGTGACGGATAAGATATGGTTCTGTCAGGTCTTCCATTCGGAGCTTGCCATGAAGACAAGCTGGATGGCTGTGTTGATCAGCAAGAAGGCGGCTTTCACAATGAAAAAGATTGTGGCCAACCCGGGAGGCAGATTTGTGCTGGTGAGTGGGTGGCTAGAGGGTTCCCCGGTGGTACAGTGCAACATTTTCACTGCAGCCTCACAGCACCAGGGACCCGGGTTCAATTCCAGCCTCGGCTGACTGTGTGGAGTTTGCACTTCCCCTGTCTGCGTGGGTTTTCTCCGGGTGCTCCGGTTTCCTCCCACAGTCCAAAGATGTGCAGGTTAGGCGGACTGGCCATGATAAATTCCCCTGAGTATCCAAAAGTTAGGTGGGTTATGGGATTACGGGTATAAGGCTGGGGAGAGTGTAATTCAGAGGATGAACATGAAAAAGATCAATAGCGTGCCTGAATATTTGATATAATACTGAACTGAATACGCTGTATTCACAAGGCAAAGCAAAAGTTGATTAGGGCACAAATAATTCATTATAGTCCCTATCGTTTGGAATCTTTGTTTTTCTTGCTCAATTGAAGGGGGAAAATACACTCGAAGGAAAGGGAATAGAATCCACCTGGTCTACTATTTCACAGCACTATACTTGGTATTCATTTGCAGAAACCTAAATGAACTAGGTGAATGAGTTCTTGACCCATCAAACAAGACGTTTGAACCTTTACAGAAGACAGTCGTGTATTTATTGCCACCGAATAATCTGACAGCAGTGCGCTAAAAATCCATAAAGACTCATATCTTTTACTCTTCTGTTAAAGTTCAGTGGCGCATTGTAGGGAACCAATCTCAAATAGATTAGCTCTACTTCTAAAGTCATATTCTCCTCAGAAAATAGAGTGGCGTTGATTTTAACCCTAACGACCTCACTGAAATCAGATCACTTACGAGGCAGTACAAGTTTTCCTATCAGGTGAAGTTCAGGGAGAAGCAGATAGGAAGCAGTAGATGTAATTCAGCCTGTTTTTATTTTATTTACCTTTGAGTGGCCGGGAGGAGCAGGGATATAATCTGGGGGAAATCTTAACAGGACCATCCGTCAGAAAACAGAAGGGTGCAACATATTCCACCCCTTCATTTACTCTCCAGTGAAGCCAATATTAGGCAGGGTGTAAAACTGCCATTACACCTGGTCATATGGGTTCCCAGTCTGTATTGGATTTTAAAATACCACCAGCACACGCACTGTTCTTGTTTAATATGCTGGTGCATTGTTTGTGATTTAACGTCTCACTATTACTACGTTTTTTCATCATTAAAGTAACGATGATATCTGGTGAGCAAAATGTGATGCAGAAGGCCTGTAATATAGACCTGTATCTCAGCGTGCCAGGACTGGGCTTGTCCACTGCTGGAGTCAATGTGGGCTCAGTTTTTAAGAAGCATTAGGCAGCATGGTGGGGCAGAACTGCCATTGACATGGGTACCACCTGGCAGCTCGTGTGTTACTCAACACTTGCCATTGCATCTGCTCCTACAAATTGTACTGGCACAGGCTTTTCATGAAGGACCCCGCCTTCTGAACCTTGCTCCTCGCCTGAGGTGTGGTGATCCTCAGGTTAAATCACCACCAATCAGCTCTTCCTGTCAAAGGGGAAAGCAGCCATTGAACCCATGTCGAAACACTCTCGGCCATAATGTCATTCCATCATTAAATAGGCCGGGATAGATAAAATAGGAAATTAAAGAGGTGCACTAGCTTAAAAACAATTGTGGAGAAATTACTGGAGTTTGCTATAAGGCAGGAAGTGACTAAACTTTTGGATGTGACTCTTTAGAAAGAGCCAGTATGGATTATACGATGAATATAAGAATTTGTCATCTTTCATAGTTTGTATTTTTGCAATAATATTATTAAACTTCAGTTAAAATACCTATGGACAGTCAAGCTGCTAGAGCTGTGATTTAAAAAATCAGTGATTTGTGCAGGGGAAGTGTTTTGCTGATAGATATTAAAAGCTATTTTATCAGTTTGCAGATAGAAAGCCAATTTAATTTTGTAACAGTTTGAACCTGGCTACACAAATCAAGGCACATCTTGCAACAAGAGACAAAAGAATGCTGTGCGCTTGGAGTGCAGCTGATGTAGCTGTGCAACTGGTGTAGCTAATTAGAGGGATCAGGTTTGTATGGATAAAGGATTTGACCACTGGGCTCTAATATGAGCAGATGGTTTTCAGCTTTGTCCTGAAAATGTTTTCTCTTTCCAAGGACTCTGCACCAAGATAAGCAAGTAAAACCTGATTGTTAATTTTAATAAGTAGTATTTGAAATATATTGTGAGTATTGGAATATAGAGGCAGTTTTTGGAAAGCAAGTTAAGATATTGTACCTCTTAACTGTTAAGCTATTTCTTTGTTGCTAATGTGCTTAATTCTGTGTTCAAATTTAAGTTTGTTTTCATATAAAAGCTGTGTACTGGTCAGTATTAACACTCTGTGGCACAGTAACATTTCCCCACAGTTTAACCAAATGCAAATGGTCGGGTTCTAGTCCAGGATCTTAACCAAAATTGGGGTTCTTATTTGCACCAATATCAGTTTACAAAGTGTCTAATAATGTCTTGTGAATTTGTGACGAGGTAACTAATGTGGAATTTAAGGAAATATCCAACTCTAATGAAAGGTCTCACACATGAAAAGTTAACTATATTTTTCTTGACAGACACTGCCTAGCCTGCTGAGTATTTCCAGTATATTTTAGTTTTTTATAATTATAATAATCTTTTATTGTCACACAGAGGGTTACATTAACACGGCAATGAAGTTACTGTGAAAAGTCCCGAGTCGCTACATTCCAGCGCCTGTCCAGGTACACAGAATGAGAATTCAGAATGTCCAAATTACCTAACAGCACGGGTAGGATTCTCAGAGCCTCCGCACCGAAATCGCGATCGGCGTGGGGTTGGAGAATGGGCATCAATGCCGATAGCCAGCATGACGCCGCTTCCGTGATTCTCTGGTCCCTGGCGAATCGCATATGCACGATCTACGCAGCGATTCTTCTTAACTGGCTGAGTTCCCAAATGTATGGTTCTCTCATGGTCCCGGGAACTCAGCGTGGTGTGGTGGCTGGGGGGCAGGGGATCCTTCACCGGGAGGGGGCCTCACAGACGGCCAGGCTGTCGATCGGTGCACAACGATCGGAGGGCACTCGCGATCTATTTTTTTTGGTGCCGGTCAGCAGTGTGGGTCCGCCATGTCGTGCGGCGCGGCCGACACAGGCCCCCACTGTGCACATGCGCAGACCCCCAACCGGAAGTGCAGGACCCCGTATCGGCAGCCGGAGCTGCTAGGACTACTCCAGGAAAGTCCAGAGTGATTCGCCCGCATTTTCACGCTGGAGTGGTGACATAGCCGGATTATTGGAGAATCCCTCCCCTCGTCTTTTGGGACTTAACCACACCTTCTAGAGTAACAAACTGTGTGACTTTACTAATCATCAAAAAAGGTTCCATTGAGAGTCATTAGAGGATCATTTGTCTTGCTTGGCTGTGATTTTATATCATCCCAGACTGAACTGCACAATGTCATTAGTACGTCATACATCACAAAGACAAATGGGACTCCGAATTGCTTGTTTATTTAGATTTTTCATTCTTCTCATTCCCTCGATACAATGTTTCTGTCCAAAAGCTTACACAAACATGTTGGGCTTGTTTCTTCATTAACAATAAACCTCAAGCATTGGCAATGTTGCCAGATTAACCCTCCTTTTCAATTTATTAACCTTTTTAAAAACTCAAGATTTTAAGAGCAGGGAACTGGATAAAATGTTGGTTAGGCCACAGCTAGAGCATTGTGTGCAGTTCTAGAATCCACATTACTGGAGAGATGTTATTGCACTTGAAAGGGTGCAGAGCAGATTTACCAAGATGTTACCTGGGCTGGAGAGTTTTAGTTATGAAGAGAGATTGAATAGGCTGGGGTTGTTTTCCTTGGTGCAGAGAAGACTGAGGGGGACATGATTGATTCACAGAATCCTGACAGTGCAGAAGGAGGCTACTCGTCCCATTGAGTCTGCACTGACCCTCCGAAAGAGTACCCTAAACTTGGCCCACTCCCTCGCTCTATCCCCGTAACCCTCCCTAACCTTTGGACATTCAGGGGAAATTTAGCATGCCAATCCACCCAGCTTGTCCATCTTTGGACTGTGGGAGGAAACCAGAGTACCTGGAGGAAATACATGCACACACGAGGAGACTGTGCACACTCCACAGTCACCCAAGGTGGGAATTGAACCTGGGCCTGTGAGGCAGTAGTTCTAAGCACTGTCGCCACTGTGCTGCAACATACAAAACTATGGGGGGGCATAGATAGAATAAACAGGAAGAAAGTATTCCGCTTGTTGGGTGATCAATGACCGGAGGAATAGATTAAAGGTAAGGGCAGAAGGTTTAGAGGGGATGTGGGGAAAAGCTTTTTTACCCAGAGGGTAGTGGGAGTGTGAAATTCACTGCCTGAAAGGGCGGTGGAGGCAGAGACCCTCATAACATTTAAGAAGTGTTTAGATGTTGACTAGCAATGGTCCTAAAGTCATGGAGGTCTACAGCACAAAAAAGGCCCTTCAGCCCCTTCACATCTGCATGGATCAAAAACAATTGGCTAACTTCTAATTCTATTTTTCAACATTTGATCCATAGCCTTGTGTGAAGGAAAATGCTGGAAAATTAAATTAGAATAGTTAGGCCATTGTTTTTGACGCTTGCAGATGTGAAGGGGCTGAAGGGCCTTTTCTGTGCTACAGACCCCTCTGACTCATAGTTTTCACCCATTTACTGACATAACTGGGCGTAAAGGGGCTGATTTAGCTCACCAAGCTAAATCGCTGGCTTGTAAAGCAGACCAAGCAGGCCAGCAGCACGGTTCGATTCCCGTACCAGCCTCCCCGGACAGGCGCCGGAATGTGGCGATTAGGGGCTTTTCACAGGAACTTCATTGAAGCCTACTATTGACAATAGCGATTTTCATTTCATTTTTTTCATTTCAAAGTGGCACAGCACTGCTGGTGCGTAGCATTTCTGTAAAGGGTGAATCAAACCATCTTCAATTAATTATAAGGAGGTACATTAATCAGATCAACCTGCAGCGCACAAGTGAAATATTTATAGAGTGTTCCAATATCTCCCAGCAGGAAATCAGTTCTGATCTATTTACTCTATCATTTATCGAGTATGATGTCAGCCGTGACTCAGTGGGTAGTATATTTGCTCGATTCCGAAGACTGCTAGCTCCAGTCCCACTTGAAGTGCTAATCCAGGATGACACCCCAGTGTACCGTTGCAGGGAGCTGCCTTTTAGAAGAGACATAAACCGAGGACCTGCCGGCTCTCGAGGGCGGACCTCAAAAGATCCCAGGGCACAGTTACAAAGCTAGTGTTTTTGAATGATATGGCAGAGAAAGCCGCAGTTTGGGCCGGTGACTTTGAAGCCTGTTTCCTGCCCGCTGCCACACTCTGCCTAATTTAGGGGAAATTCCACCCTCCACTTGGGGACGCAGTTTCAGATAAGGGGTCTTCCATTTCAGATGGAGATGAGGAGAATTTCATTTTCTCTCAGAGGGTCGTTGGTCTGTGAATATTTCTGAGGCTGAGTTAGACAGATTCTTGACTGACAATGGAGTCAAAGGGTTGAGAGGACAGACAGGAAAGTGGAGTTCAGGCCACACTCAGATCAGCCATAATCTTATCAAACTCGAGGGGCCAATTTTCCTATTGCTGCCCCTAATTGATATGTTCATATGCATGCATGTTCATAGTGACTACACTTCGCAAAGTATTTAGTTAGCTGGGAAGTAAGATGCCCAGTGCTTGTGAAAAGCACTATATAAATGCAATTCTTTCTCCCCGTGTCTGCGTGGGTCTCACCCCCGGAACCCAAAGATGTGCAGGTTAGATGGATGGGCCACACTAATTGCCCGTTAATTGGAAAAAAAAAATAATTGGGTACTCTAACTAAAAATAAATAAATAAATGCAAGTACTTTTTGTAAAAATTAGTTGTTGCACTGGAATTACCGGCATGGTGTTGGGATGTCAACCTTAAAAATAACCTAGTTGGCCATGGCTGAAATGTGTGGAATATCACTGAGCTACAGTTTTCATAGAGTCATACAGCACAGAAAAAGGCCTCTCGGCCCACAATGTGTGTGCTGTCTATCAAATACAAATCTATACGAATCCCATTGATCAGTGCTTGGTCCATAGCCTCCGATACCTTGGCGATTTTAGGTGCTGGCCCAGATGCTTCTCAACTGTTGTGAGTATACATTCCCACCACGCTGTCAGGCAGCACGTTCCATATCTCCACCACCCGCTGGGTGAAAAAATGTTTCCTCAGGCCCCCTCTAAACCACTTACTCCTCATCTTTAACCTATGTCCTCTGGTCTTAGACACCTCTGCCATTGGGAAAAGATTCTTACGATCTACCCTATCTGTGTCTCTCATAATTTTGTACACCACTATCACATCCCCCCTCATCGAGTGTTGGCTCATGTTAGACTCCGATCCTTGGAACTTTGAGGGTTTTCCTGATGTGTGAGTATGACTTTACCCATTGCTTCTGTTTCTTCAAGGAGTCTATTGCTCTCGTCCTGAGTGATCTTGATCGCTGTTGTGAGGTTAGAGAATTTTTGGGGGCATTTATCCAAGTCCTTGCAATACCCACACCTAAGAATAAGCCTTAACCAATTTCAGAATTGAGTGAGTGCTTTAACAAACTCATGCTGTTGTGAAGGCATTAAATGAGACACATTTTAAGTGCTATAAAGGTATTCAGAAGGAACTCATTATAAAATGCCTCAAGTTTTACAAATGTGAATTTATAAATTATATTGGCTACACATTCCTGTGTGTTAGCCAATGAATATTAGTTTGCCTTTTTAATATAAAAAATAATTCTTGACAGGCTGTGTAGCATGGTGAGATCAAACAGAAGCCTTTCATCCTGGAACTTGGTTTCCAATCCGTTGCAGACTGATGAGATGAAAGGCTCCACTGTCTCTTGGCTTTAAGAAATGGATGTGAAACTAGTTTGTCTTTATCCTGTTCCTAGTAGGCATGGAGAATCACAAGATGTCTCCGATAGAGACATAGAGTGGGCGGCATGGTGGCGCAGTGGTTAGTACTGCTGCCTCACAGCGCCAGGGACCCGGGTTCGATTCCAGCCTTGGGTGGAGTCATGTCTGCATGTTCTCCCCATGTCTGTGTGGGTTTCCTCCGGGTGCTGCTGTTTTCTCCCACAGTCCAGATGTGCAAATTAGGTGGGGTTACAGGGATAGGGCGGGGATTGGGCCTAGGTAGAACATAGAACATAGAACAGTACAGCACAGAACAGGCCCTTCGGCCCTCGATGTTGTGCCGAGCAATGATCACCCTACTCAAACCCACGTATCCACCCTATACCTGTAACCCAACAACCCCCCCCCCCCCCCCCTAACCTTACTTTTTAGGACACTATGGGCAATTTAGCATGGCCAATCCACCTAACCCGCACATCTTTGGACTGTGGGAGGAAAAGGTAGGGTGCTCTTTCTGAGGGTTAGTGCAGACAAATGGCCTCCTTCTGCACTTGTACGGTTGATGTGATTCTGAGAGTCATGCAGTCCAAAAGACGCCCTTTGGCCCATCGAGTCAGGGTCGACGTAACCACATTAAATCTACAATAATCCCACTTTCCAGCACGTGACCCGTTGCCTTGAATGTCAACACATAAAGTGCTCATCCACGTACTTTTTAAAAGGTTGTGAGATTTCCTGCCTCTACTACCCTTCCATGCATTGCATTCCAGATTCCCACTACCTCTGGGTGAAAAAATATTTCCACAAATCCCCTCGAAACCTCCTTAAAATAGTGCCCCTTGTTATTGACCCTTCAACAACATCACCACGTTGCAACGTGAGGGGCTGAGGATGGATCCCATGAGAAATGGATCAAGTATCACACTGGTGCAGTGCTGTGTGAGGAGCGCTGTTCTGAGGTGGAGGCCAAGAGCTCTGTGCCTGCTGTGAAGTTCATGACCAGAAGTTCATGGGGTCTAACATGCCAAGAGTTTCATTCTCCTGCACTAAAATTCCTCCTCTTGATCAATACAAATAATTCAAAGAAAATAAATCTACAAATGCACTTCCTGTGCCCTTAATGCACAAGGTATCAATATCAATATTTAACCTTTATCTTAATAATGTCAGTCTACTCTGTTGCCAATGCAGTAACATGTTCACCTGATAGATTCAACCAGCTCTTGCAAAATACATTCATAATAAGTGTCTATAAACAAATCAACTGAGATTCTGGTTCATTATAAGTGGATGAAATGGGAGCGCGAATTTAGCAAGTTGAATTATATTACTGGTGTTAGGGAGTAAGTACACAGTGCACCAAGGTCTCAGTCCTTTTGGAAAAATAGATTGCTGTCTTTTGAAGCAGAATTTGTAGAGAAACTGGCTGCGAGTCACCAAGCTGCATGTGCTTCAGTATCAATTCTGTATGTCAACTCCATGACCTCGTGTTTTCAGTCCCATCATTCCTTCAAGCTTGTTGTGTCAGTGGCTACACCACAGTTTAGACATGATAGGACTGACATCTAATGAAATCTTTGTGGGAATACTGGGGTTCAGAGATTCCAAGGTCATGCCACCGCAGCACGTAAGTCACAACTTTAAGTAACATATGTTTAGTAACTTGAGTGAGCCAGTGGTAGTGGAACACGGATTTACTAAACTATGTACAATATCCTGCCCATGGCTGTAACTCTCTCCCAATCCTTGCTGGGAGAACCAACCACACTGGGCCCTGCTTGGGCTGGCTTTTATGTATAGGGCGAGATTCTCCGCAAATGCGGCCCCGTGCGTCACGGCGGCGCAGCCTTGACGGCGGTCGTCAAGGCCGCACATCAAGCGTCATGCCGGCTGACGCAGCCGATGACGTCAGCCGCGCATGCGCAGGTTGGACAACGTCAACCCGCGCATGCGCAGTTGGCGTCTTTTCCCTCAGCCGCCCCGCAAGACATGGCGGCTTGATCTTGCGGGGCGGCGGAGGGAAAAGAGTGCGTCCGTTACAGACGCACGGCCCGCGACCGGTGGGCACCGACCGCAGGCCTATGCCACCCTTGGCACGGCCGTGGTATTGCTGTGCCAATTGGGCCCCCAGATGCCCCAAACGGCCATCTGGCGCCCGTTTCACGACGGCAGCGAGCAGGTGTGTTTGCTGCCGTGTTGAAACGGGCGTGACGGCCTGGCCGCTCGGCCCATCGGCCTTGGGAAAAACGGCGAGCGGCGATTCGTGGCGGGGGGGGAGAATAGCGGGAGGGCGTGAAAAATGTCGGGAGGCCCTCCCGCTATTCTCCCACCCGGCGTGGGGGGCGGAGAATGGCGCCCATAGTCTTTAATGAGCTCCAGCTGGGTGGCCTCTGCCCCTCACCTGGGAAGCTTGTACTCCACAGGGAGAACGCCAATAGTTTCCCCGTGGTCCTCACGGGGGTTATAACAATCTGGCTGGCTAGATTCTCACCAGATACCTGTTGGACAATTGTTAGAGGGTACAAAATTAAGGACACCATGCATTTTCAGTCCTGAAAAACCTGCCAGTCTGTACCTTGTTCCAAGTATTTCTCATGGAGGGTAAAAGGCCTTTGGCATAAAGAGGGTTGTTAATGCTATGTTAGTTGTATTATCAAGGTTCAGTGAACACAGGTGAAGACTATTTATTGATGAACACATTTGACCAAACTGGCCATTGACACAGTGGGCACTGCAGGGGCTGGAGAGCATCATCAGCTCTGGGTAAAACATTTTAATTTGATTAGTTAAATTTCCGTTGAAATTTAGAGCACGATTAAGCGGCCTCATCATGCTCTACTTGGTGTTGGGACGAGGCGGTTGAATCTCGCGAGATGGTGCGGCCTGGATCTCACCTTCACTGGGTGCCATCCACATCTGCATATTTAAATAAGTGTTTGCATATTTAAATGATTGTTCACAGGATTCTCCCGGTGCCTGGGACCGAACTGCGACCTCGCCAGGGCGCCATTTAGTACCGGTTTCCACAAACAAGGAGCAGTTGCAATGGCACCTGCGGGGAATCTCCTAGGCCATTAGGAATCCCTGGTCGGGACAGGGCAGGGTGGCACCCTGGCTCTCCTTGCCACCCTTGCACCTTGACACAGCCAGGGTGCCAGGGTACTGCCAGGGTGCCTGGCTGGCAGTGCCCAGGGACCAGGTGGAAGGGGGGTGAGGTGAGGAGGTGTTCTCGGAGGCCTCCTCGAGGTTTGGGGGGGGGGTGAGGAGAAGAGGAGATTGGGGCAGCCAAACAAAATGGCACCCCAATCTGCGAGGAGCCTTCCTTGCTGGGCTCGACAGCAGGAGATGACTACATACGGCCTGAGTGGAGAGACACCCCCACGGCCAAAAAATGGCATAATGCAATTGAATATCTGGGTGTTTCTCAGCACTGTAGCCACCGCGAAATACCAGCTAAACATGCCCAAACCAGACTTTGTATTTTTCCTGTTGAATTGCACCCTTTGTCTTTTGCTACTGTGCTCCTTTAAGGGGCTTTCAGTTTGTTAATTTGCCTATTTTATTTTATTGGTATACTCAGAACAGTATAAAGATTCACCTGAGGAAGGAGCAGTGCTCCGAAAGCTAGTGTTTGAAACAAACCTGTTAGACTTTAACCTGGTGTTGTAAGACTTCTTACTGTGCTCACCCCAGTCGAATGCCGGCATCTCCACATCATAGTATAAAGAAAAACACCTGACCGAGTTGGCCATTAACATGTCCAGGCAAGGGGCGGTTGAGGGTGTTATCTGGCTCGATTGTCTGTCACTCTTCCGTGCCTATGTTCACACTAGGATGTACCTGGATAGGGAGCATGCAGTGCTGGTTGGTACAGCTAATGCCTTCCACAACCACTGGGTACCACTGGAGCTGGAGTACATCTTCAACCCTCAAAATTATATTTTAATTTTCTTCGACAAGTTTCATCTTTTTTTACAGTGCGTCTTTGAGAGGCTGCTAATTTAATTTGTGTATTTGTTAAATAGTTTAGTTTTGTTCCATTTGTTTACTCAAAAGTATATGAAGAAAGACACAGTGCCAACTTGTATGCTTGAGGCCTTCCACAACTGGTGAGTACCACAGGGGCTGGAGAGCATTATCCGCCCTGGGAACAATATTTTAATTTGATTAGTTAGGTTTCCTTTTGAAGTTTTGTGGTGTTAGTGTTCCTTTTAAGGGTCTGTTACTTTGTTGATTTCTTAATTAGTCTATTTTTGTATTGGTTTACTCAAAGGAGTGTAAAGAAAGACTTCCTACATTTGGACAGAATTCACATTGGGCCCAGATGCCGAAACCTCCTCCGGGAATCTCGATCCCGCAATTTGAGCCTTCTCACGGAAATCGCCTCCGTGCCTCTTCACTCTGCATGGAAGGGTTTCCCATAAGGGCTGCTGCTGCTGCGCACACCTCATTTCCTCACCCTCGTCCACCGTCCAGATAAAGCACGGTATTCTGTCCGGCCATCCGGAGATGGCAGGGACCTCCCATGTGGAGGGCTCTCTACATGGGTGTCCTCCCCTTTAACAGCAGGGATTTGGTGTTGAACGTGTATCACACAGCAGTCCCATGCAATAGCAGGTTCCAGTGGCTCACAGACTCCCAGCCTGCCTGTATTTTGTGCGGCCTTGGGGATCCCGTGTTCCATGTTCACGTAGGTTGTGTGAGGTTGCAGCCTTATTTAATTATTTGAAGTGGTTGCTCCTCAGGTTTTGGTTGTACTTCAGCCCCATGCTGCTGTTCTTTGGTCACCCAGTGTGGAGGCGATTGGGCAGGGTGGAGAACTTTGTAAGCCTGGTCCTGGACCTGACCAAAGGGGCATTAACAGGTCCAAGCAGCGAACGATTGAGGGGGTCATCTGCCCAACTGAAGGCCTGTGGCCAGGTGCCCCTGGAGAGGGAGTATATAGTATTGGCCGGTACACTAGAGGCTTTACTTTTTTTGGCTGCACTGCCCCTTTAAGGAATTTCCAATTTGTAAATTAGATTTTGTTAATTTATTAATTTGTTCATTTGGTTCCTAGAAGAGCTCATAAGAAAAGGCTTTACATCCATATCCAGGGGCCCCTGGAGATGGAGCACGGGAAGTCCACCATTACCCTCAAACTCATCAATAACTGATGGGTACCATAAAGGCTAGAGTATATCATTAGCTCCAAAAATGTTAGTTTCAATTAATTTTGCTAAGTTTCCTGGAAAGATTTGGGGTGGGAATTTTCGCCTCCGGTTTCAGCGGGCGGGAATAGCGAAAAGGCAGAAATCGAAATCGAGTGGAAGACCAAAAATGGTATCTGTGCCGGCAGGATTTCCCCGCTCGATTGTCACTGCCCCCCCCCCCCCCCCCCAATGATGTACCGAGGAGCCAGCCATGCAATGAAGGGAACCCCATTATAGTACAGTTAAATATCATCAGTGGGTCTCCCCACTGTAACATCCCTGACATAGGAAAGTTCCCCCCCACCTCCCCCAGTGACGTGACATCATGTTGACATGGTTCATGACTGGTTTTTGAAATATGGGGAACTGGCAAACAAAACTCCCCTGGGGGCGCATGGGTCAGTACAGCCCCCAGCAAGGAGAGGGTCATGCCACTGCCAGGGAGGTGGGCTTCCATTGGGGAGGTTTTTGGGGGTGGGGTGATTGTTTCTTTGTCCGTGGAAGGTGGGTTCCCATGTCCATAGGGGGTGGGGGAGTCTTATGTCCACTGGGGGGGCGGGTCCATGTTCCTGCGGTGATGGGGGGGTCCATGTCACTGCGGTGATGGGGAGGGGTCCATGTTCCTGCGGTGATGGGGGTGTCCATGATTTTATGATTGGGGTGGTCCATGTCTCTGTGTGATGGAGGAGGGTCCATGGTTTTGTGTGATTGGGGGTGGGGGCATGGCTCTGTGTGATGGGGGGTCCATGTTCCTGCACTGATGGGGGGGTCCATGTCTCTGTGTGATTGGGGGTGGGGGAGGCCCATGTCTCTGTGTGATTGGGGGGGTCCATGTCTCTGTGTGATTGTGGAGGTCCATGTCTCTGTGTGAATGGAGGGGGGGGTCCATCTCTCTGTGTGATTGGGGGTGGGGGAGGTCATGTCTCTGTGTGATTGGGGGGGTCCATGTCTCTGTGTGATTGGGGGGGGGTCCATGTCTCTGTGTGATTGGGGAGGTCCATATCTCTGTGTGATTGGGGGGGGGGGGGTCCATGTCTCTGTGTAATTGTGGAGGTCCATGTCTCTGTGTGAATGGAGGGGGGTCCATGTCTCTGTGTGAATGGAGCGGGGAGTCCATGTCTCTGTGTGATTGGGGTTGGGAGAGGTCATGTCTCTGTGTGATTGGGGGGGATCCATGTCTCTGTGTGATTGGGGGGGGTCCATGTCTCTGTGTGATGGGGGTGGGGGAGGCCCATGTCTCTGTGTGATTGGGGAGGTCCATGTCTCTGTGTGATGGGGGGGGGGGGGGTGTCCATGTCTCTGTGTGATTGGAGAGGTCCATGTCTCTGTGTGATGGGGAGGTCCATGTCTCTGTGTGATGGGGAGGTCCATGTCTCTGTGTGATGGGGGGGTCCATGTCTCTGTGTGATAGGGAGGCCCATGTCTCTGTGTGATGGAGGGGCCCATGTCTGTGTAATGGGGGGGTCCATGTCTCTGTGTGATAGGGAGGCCCATGTCTCTGTGTGATGGAGGGGCCCATGTCTGTGTAATGGGGGGGTCCATGTCTCTGTGTGATAGGGAGGTCCATGTTTCTGTGTGATGGAGGGGTCCATGTCTGTGTAATGGGGGGGGGTCCATGTCTATGTGTGATAGGGAGGTCCATGTTTCTGTGTGATTGGGGGTAGTCCATGTCCCTGCGGTTTTGGGAGCAGGGGTTCCGTGTCCCTATTGTGATTAGTTTTTAAAACCTTTTTGCATTTAAAAACGGTGCCCCGGTCTCTCAGGAGCTTACATTTCTGACAGGGCAGTCTCATTCAGAGCTCGCCCCACCCAGCATGTGGTCAGAGGATACTTTTCAAAGTGTTTCGAAATTTGGCTGGAGGGCAGCACGGTAACGCAGTGGTTAGCACTGCTGCCTCAGGGCGCCGAGGTCCCAGGTTCGATCCCGGCTCTGGGTCACTGTCCGTGTGGAGTTTGCACATTCTCCCTGTGTCTGTGCTTCACCCCCACAACTCAAAAGATGCGCAGGCCAGGTGGATTGGCAACACTAAATTGCCCACTTAATTGGAAAAAACAAATTGGGTACTCTAAAATTAAAAGAAAAAGTTTATCTGGAAAAGCTGGCAGCACCGCCGGTGGGCTCCACGTTGCTTCTCCTGCCTGAGTTAACTCTGGAAACAAAATTGGAAAGTTCTTGAATTTGTTATGCTATCCCCACCTAACCACCTCCCGTCAAGGGGTTGCTCTCGCTCAACAGTTAATTTGTTTTTTTAAGTTTGCTCAGAAGGGCATTAAAGGGATATCTTCCCTTTAAGGAGTTTATCACTTGACTGTTTATTCATTTGCTGTTTCAATTGTTCAAAGAGGGTTTAAATAAAGCAAGGTTTCTGGGACACTGGGTGTTAGTAGGTAGGAGGCTGGCATATGTAATGCTGCATTCTGGAAATAAACCAAGAAATAAAGTAAATCAAGAAATAAAGATGACTGGTTTCAAACTTCCACCTTGGCTTGAGATCCAATTAACAAGGGACTTTGAAAATCCATTCTTGACGTGCGCTCCCTCCAATAACAACTGAAGACCACGGTATAAACAAGTCTTGGGGATTTAATGAGGGCAATCCAACATCAGCTTTTTTGTTAAATGTTTAAATTCCCACGACTGAGTCACTTTTCATTTCTAGCCACGGCAACACTTTGCCAAATTATAAATCTTTTAAGTGCCAAGGAGAAGGAACTGACACCAAAAAATGCCGTAAGTTATTGCAACTGTGAATTTCTAAATCATATTGATTGTCCTCAGCTCCGTGAACACATTACAATAAAGCAGTTCTGACAGCAACACCTCGGGCTCTGGAATGAGTGCAATTGCAGCCTCATACCGAATTTAATGTATTAAACCACAAAATGAGATGTCTTCATGTTTGTATACCTTTGTTTTCCATGATATGGCGACAGCAGATTGCTAATTAGATCAAGGCAAACACAAAACTTAAAAACGAGTATAATGATCCCCAGTTGCTCAGAACATTTCAATTCCCGAATTCCCCCTCTTCCAGTCCCCAGTAATCCACCCAGTCATTGGGAAAGTGCTATGTTCTATTGTCTAAGGTCGCAATTTTCTGGCTGTTGCCATTCTCTGTTCCTGTCGGCAGCGCCCCCCCCCCCCCCCCCCCCCCCCCCCCCCCCCTCACCCTGCAGGTTTCCCAGCGACATGGAGTGGTTTGTTGCTCGTTTTGGTGAGTGTGCTTATCACTCAATTGGCTGTTTTATTCCCTTGCTCTAGAGTCGCCAGGTATCTTTATGATACCACCACGAGGTTCAAGTTCAAGTGCTGATCAATAACTCAATACACCAGTTAGTAAGGTTCAAATCAAAACACATATATTATATACACAGTCAATCGCTACTCATGCATAAACACTACAGGCTATTAGAATAGATGGCATTGAGGTGCGTAGGGAAGAAGTGTTGGCAATTCTGGACAAGGTGAAAATAGATAAGTCCCCGGGGCCGGATGGGATTTATCCTAGGATTATCTGGGAAGCCAGGGAAGAGATTGCTGAGCCTTTGGCTTTGATTTTTAGGTCATCATTGGCTACAGGAATAGTGCCAGAGGACTGGAGGATAGCAAATGTGGTCCCTTTGTTCAAGAAGGGGAGTAGAGATAACCCCGGTAACTATAGGCCGGTGAGCCTAACGTCTGTGGTGGGTAAAGTCTTGGAGAGGATTATAAAAGATACGATTTATAATCATCTAGATAGGAATAATATGATTAGGGACAGTCAGCATGGTTTTGTGAAGGGTAGGTCATGCCTCACAAACCTTATCGAGTTCTTTGAGAAGGTGACTGAACAGGTAGACGAGGGTAGAGCAGTTGATGTGGTGTATATGGATTTCAGTAAAGCGTTTGATAAGGTTCCCCACGGTCGTCTATTGCAGAAAATACGGAGGCTGGGGATTGAGGGTGATTTAGAGATGTGGATCAGAAATTGGCTAGTTGAAAGAAGACAGAGAGTGGTAGTTGATGGGAAATGTTCAGAATGGAGTTCAGTTACGAGTGGCGTACCACAAGGATCTGTTCTGGGGCCGTTGCTGTTTGTCATTTTTATAAATGACCTAGAGGAGGGCGCAGAAGGATGGGTGAGTAAATTTGCAGACGACACTAAAGTCGGTGGAGTTGTAGACAGTGCGGAAGGATGTTGCAGGTTACAGAGGGACATAGATAAGCTGCAGAGCTGGGCTGAGAGGTGGCAAATGGAGTTTAATGTGGAGAAGTGTGAGGTGATTCACTTTGGAAAGAATAACAGAAATGCGGAATATTTGGCTAATGGTAAAATTCTTGGTAGTGTGGATGAGCAGAGGGATCTCGGTGTCCATGTACATAGATCCCTGAAAGTTGCCACCCAGGTTGATAGGGTTGTGAAGAAGGCCTATGGTGTGTTGGCCTTTATTGGTAGAGGGATTGAGTTCCGGAGCCATGAGGTCATGTTGCAGTTGTACAAAACTCTAGTACGGCCGCATTTGGAGTATTGCGTACAGTTCTGGTCGCCTCATTATAGGAAGGACGTGGAAGCTTTGGAACGGGTGCAGAGGAGATTTACCAGGATGTTGCCTGGTATGGAGGGAAAATCTTATGAGGAAAGGCTGATGGACTTGAGGTTGTTTTCGTTAGAGAGAAGAAGGTTAAGAGGTGACTTAATAGAGGCATACAAAATGATCAGAGGGTTAGATAGGGTGGACAGCGAGAGCCTTCTCCCGCGGATGGAGGTGGCTAGCACGAGGGGACATAGCCTTAAATTGAGGGGTAATAGATATAGGACAGAGGTCAGAGGTGGGTTTTTTACCCAAAGAGTGGTGAGGCCGTGGAATGCCCTACCTGCAACAGTAGTGAACATGCCAACATTGAGGGCATTTAAAAATTTATTGGATAAGCATATGGATGATAAGGGCATAGTGTAGGTTAGATGGCCTTTAGATTTTTTCCATGTCGGTGCAACATCGAGGGCCGAAGGGCCTGTACTGCGCTGTATCGTTCTATGTTCTATGTTCTAAAACTAAGCTACTTCTACCGCTACAGGCCAATACTTATCTTTGGAAAATAACCCACTGGGTCAGGGAACAATGGCCTCTTGTTCAATCCTGGGCTGCAGGCTTCCAACTGGTATGGACTAAGGGTCAGGAGCGCCTATCTCGTAGCGTGCAAAGACAGGACACTTACTTGGTGATGCAGCTGCAAGGCAGTTCAGACCCTGCCGAGAGGTCTATCGAGAGAAACTGCCAAGAGACCGAATTGAACTTGGGACCTGCCTTTTATAGGCCCCAGGGGCTTCGCGCCCTTTTGGGTGGACCACATACCTGACTCTAATCGATTGGATCACGTACCAGACTCCAATTGATTGGATCACGTAGCAATCGATTGGTTTGAATTCCCCAATACTGGGGCTGTTTCCTGATCGCTGGGCAGTCCTTGGGGCTCATTAGCCTCTTTTGTCTTGGACTCCTGCTGGCGCCGAGAAGTCTGGTTTTACCTCGATTATCCTAACTGTTGCTATTGTGCCTGGGAATCGCTCATTAATATTCAGTGCTGTCTGCTTTCTGTGAGTCGAATATACAGGAAAACTTTGCAAACTGCTTGCTTCTCTGAGCCTGTCCATTTTTCCATGCGTTCTTTGCGAATCTCCATTTTAAACGCGGGAAGTGGCCAACCCAGGTGGCTACAGGTTTCAATGGGAAATCCCTTTGACAAGCGGCTGGAGTATAAAATCCTGCCTCCAGCAAACGGCTTGCTGCCGGGAAACATGTGGCTGGGGGCAGGAGAATCCAGCCCAACATCTCTTTGGAGATTGCATTTGTTCCAATAGCATTCTCCACACCATCAATCCTGGAAGCTTCAGTTCCAGCGGGTGACTACTTCCTGGCATAGCAGTCACTCTCTGACATCCTGCATCCTTATTGACTCCATCATTATCCATCGTTCATCATGGGAGTTCAGAATGCAGGATACTTGACCCCTGAATGTGTCCTGTGATAACACAATGGATGTGTACAAGAGGTGTGTGTCGGTGTGCATATTTCTTTAATTTTTAAATTAATTTACGGGATGTGGGCGTCGCTGGTTAGGCCAGCATTTGTTGCCCATCCCTAGATGCCCTTCAGAAGAGTTGCCTTCTTGAACCGCTGCTGTCCTTGAGGTGTAGGTACACCCACTGTGCTGTTTTGGAGGGAGTTCCAGGATGTTGCCTCAGCGACAGTGAAGGAACAGCAACTTATTTCCAAGTCAGGGCAGTGAGTGACGGTGACCACCCCTCCAGGTGGTGGGGTCCTCAGGTATCTGCTACTCTTGTTTTTCTAGATGGTAGTAGTCGTGGGTTTGTAAAGTGCTGTCTAAAGAACCTTGGGAAGTTACTGCAGTACATCTTGTAGATGTTACACTCAGCTGCCACTGTTTATTGGTGGTGGTGGGATTGAATGTTTGTGGAAGGCAAAACAATCAAACGGCTGCTTTGTCCTGGATGGTGTCGAGCTTATTGAGTGTTGTTGGAGCTGCACTCATCCAGGCAAGTGGGGAGTATTCCATACACTCCTGACTTGTGCCTTGTAGATGGTGGATAGACATCGGGAGGGGGATCAGGAGGTTGGTTACTCGCTGTATTAATGTGCCCTGGTAGCCACAGTATGAATATGGCTAGTCAGTTCGGTTTTTCATCAATAGTAACTCCCAGGAGGTTGATTGTGGAGGATTCAGCGATTTCATTGCCATTGAATGTCAAGGGGCGATGGTTAGATCCTCTCTTCCAGGAGATGATCATTGCCTGACACTTGTTTGGCACGAATATAACTTGCCACTTTGTCAGCCCAAGCCTGGATATTGTCCAGGTCTTGCTGCATTTGGACATGGACTGCTTCAGTATCTGAAAAGTCAGGAATGGTGCTGAACATTGTGCAATCATCCACAAACATCCCCACTTCTGACCTTATGATGGAAGGGAGGTCATTGATGAAGAAATCGAAGATGCAGCTCCTTTGTCTATGATTAAACTAAGGCTGTAATGAGGTCAGGAGCTGATTGACCCTGGCGGAAATCAAACTGAGCATCCGTGAGCAGGTTATTGCTGAGTACAAGCCGCTTGATAACACTGTTGATGACTCCATCACTTCCATCACTGATGGAGAATAGACTGATAGGGTGGTAATTGGCTGGGTTGCATTTGTCCTGTTTCATGTGCACAGGACACACCTGGGCAATTTTGCACATTACCGGGTAGATGCCAGTTGTCTACATGTGCGTGCATGGTTTATGTGCATGCACACTATATGTGCGCTTACGCATGAGTTTGAGGAATGTATGTGTTGACAAGCCAAGTTTCAAAATGTGTGACTATGCTAACTCAGAGGAAACTGTCATGAATGAAGATGGATTTATTTACATATTTCCAATAATCTGTTTAATGCAGCCTCTCTCTCCCAGTGCAATCTTAGCTGGGAGGACTTCTCCCCAGACCCGGAGTTGAGGTTGCTTCTATAGCTTGTTTTAAGATGGTGGTTGGCCACTGCCCTCTACCTGGGAAGCTCGTACCCCATGAGTTCCATGGAGAGATCAGTGATTGTTTCCTCCTGAGGGTTATTACACCCCTCTCTCCCAAATTCCAAAAGTCCTCATCAGCCACTAATAGAGGGAGCCTTCAGCGCTGCTTTGCCTACAGCTGTGCAACCCCTCATGGTGACAGGGTTGGGTGGAGTGTAATGAGTTGCTGGGCCAGGCGCAGCCACTCGGGCGGCTGGTCCCTCAAACCGCATTCGTGTCGTCCTGGAAGAGGCCAAGCAACGGCTTGTGGTCCGTCACGATAACAAAATGTCGTTCATACACATATTGATCAGATTTCTTAATTACGAAGATCACAGCCAGACATTCCTTCTCAATCAGTGTATTATGGCGTTCGGCATCCATCAGGGTCCCCGAGGAGAACACAATGGAGTGTTCTGAGCCATCAACCCACAGCACTGCTCTGATGCCATGCTTCACAAGTTAAAGCCAGGGTACTGGTCGGATCATAATGTGTCAGGAGGTGTTTTAAAGATAGATGCCTGTTGACGGCCACGAATGCCTCTCCCTGAGAAGTGCCCCAGCACCATTCCACAACAAACATATGTAGCGGAGACAATAGAGAGACCGAGCTCACGATATGTTTGCCAGAATAACTAACGAGGCCCAAAACGGACAGGAGCTCAGTTTCATTCGACGGGTTGGGGGTCCCCTTAATAATGCAAAGAACAAAGAGAAGTACAGCACAGGAACAGGCCCTTCGACCCATGCCGACATGCTGCCCGTCTAAACTAAAATCTACACCTCCGGGGTCCATATCCCTCTATTCCCATCCTACTCATGTATTTGTCAAGATGCCCCTTAAACGTCACTATCGTCCCTGCTTCCACCACCTTCTCCAGCAGCGAGTTCCAGGCACCCACTACCCTCTGTGTAAAAAACTTACCTCATACATCTCCTCTAAACCTTGCTCCTCGCACCTTAAACCTATGCCCCCTAGTAATTGACCCCTCTACCCTGGGAAAAGGTCTCTGACTATCCACTCTGTCTATGCCCCTCATAATTTTGTAGACCTCTATCAGGTCGCCCCTCAATCTCCTTTGTTCCAGTGAGAACAAACCAAGTTTATTTAACCTCTCCTCATAGCTAATGCCCTCCATACCAGGCAACATCCTGGTAAATCTCATCTGCACCCTCTCTAAAGCCTCCACATACTTCTGGTAGTATGGCGACCAGAATTGAACACAATACACCAAGTGTGGCCTAACTAAGGTTCTATACAGCTGCAACATGACTTGTCAATTTTTATACTCAATGCCCCAGCCAATGAAGGCAAGCATGCCATATGCCTTCTTGACTACCTTCTCCACCCATGTTGCCCCTTTCAGTGACCTGTGGACCTGTACACCAAGATCTTTCTGATTGTCAATACTCTTGAGGGTTCTACCATTCACTGTATAATCCCAACCTGTATTAGACCTTCCAAAATGCATTACCTCACATTGTCCGGATTGAACTCCATCTGCCATCTCGCCGCCCAACTCTCCAAATGATCTAAATCCTGCTGTATCCTCTGACAGTCCTCATCGCTATCCGCAATTCCACCAACCTTTATGTCGTCTGCAAACTTACTAATCAGGGGCGGTATTCTCCCCTACCCGGCGGGGCGGAGAGTCCGGGCGTAGCGGAGTGGCGCCAACCACTCCAGCGTCGGGCCTCCCCAAAGTTGAGGAATTCTCAGCACCTTTAGCGACTAGGCCCGCGCCGGAGTGGCTCCCGCTCCGCCGACTGGCTCCAACGACCTTTGGCGCCACACCGACCGGCGTCGGGGCTGGCCGAAAGGCCTTCGCCTGTCGGCGCAAGTCCGCGCATGCGCCGGAGCGTCAGCGGCCGCTGACGTCACCACCGGCGCATGCGCGGTGGAGGGGGTCTCTTCCGCCTCCGCCATGGTGGAGGCCGTGGTGGAGGCGGAAGAAAGAGTGCCCCCACGGCACAGGCCCGGCCGCCGATCGGTGGGCCCCGATCGCGGGCCAGGCCACAGTGGGGGCACCCCCCGGCTCCGATCGCCCCGCGTCCCCTCCAGGACCCCGGGGCCCGCTTGTGTCGCCTGCTCCCGCCGGCACAGAGGTTGGTTAAACCACGTTGGTGGGAGAGGCCTGACAGTGGCGGGACTTCAGCCTGTCGCGGGGGGCCTGCCGACCGGCGGGGCGCGATTCCCGCCCCCGGCCAATTCCCGGGTGGCGGAGAATTCCGCCCACGGTGGGGGCGGGGTTTACAAAGGCCCCGGGCGATTCCCCGACCCTGCGGCGGGTCGGAGAATTCCGCCCCAGGCCAGTAAACTAATCAGTAAACTTTATCATCGACTGGGTGCTGTCCATCACTGCCCACCCGGTAACCAAGGTAGGTCACTTCTTTGACATGGAAAAGCATTTACTGCGCTTCAATCTGGCACATGGGCAAAACAGTATTCCCTGGAGGTTTGCCATGTGTTCCTGCTCCAAAGAACCAGTGATAACAACATTGTCCAAATAGACTGACACTTACGGCAGGCCCTGCAAGCTGTTTTCCATCACATGCTGAAATATTGCAGGGGCGATGAAACCCCCAATGGAAGGCGAATGTATTCAACCAATCCCAATACGTGTTAATAGTAGCAAATTTCTTGGACTCCGGTGTTCTGGAAAATACAGAATGTGTCATTTGAAACATAGAGGTCTGCCAATATCTGATCGGGGAGAGTGCAGGGAAAGATCCCACAAGAGGTTGGTGGCAGCTGAAGAGCACAGAAACTGTGGGCAGCAATTTCAGTCTGTCAGAATGGTTATTACAACCTGCAGCAGGAGAAAGGGAAAAGAAAAAAGTTTTAAAAAATTTCTTTGTGCTGTTGAAAAATTGTAATGGACTGCCCCTTTAAGACCCGAAGTCCGATCCTTATCGGAGGTCCCGATCTCGCGCCAGAGATCAGCCAGCGCGGGCTTCCAGGGCTCCTCCTCTCTCTCTCCCCACGAGGCAGCACACGGGAACAAAGGAACCAGCGGCAGAACGGCACGGGACCAGAAGGAAGAGGCAGCAGCAGGAGCAGCAGCGAGACGGCCCAGCGGCAGGAGAGGCCCAGGAGCGAGACGGCCCAGGAGCGGAGCGGCCCAGCGGCAGGAGAGACCCAAGAGCAGACGGCCCAGGAGAAGAATGCGAGGGAGCAGCAGCCAATGAAGACAGAAGACAGAGAAAAAGAGAAAACAGCACCAGGAGAGATGACCAGGAGAATTGAAAGAGAGAGAGAGAGAGTCTGAAGGCCTCAACAACCAACCAGACAACATCCAAAAGTAAATAATGTTTATAATTTAATGAAAGAGAAAAGAGTATGTTAATAATAAAATAATTTAACCTGAAAAAGTGGTTATTAGCTTGCTTCACTTCCTTAAGAACGCAGGACCCGGGACATCGATGCTATTAAGGGGTAAGTAAGTAAAATTCTTCAGTGAAGGTATGAGTTATACCGGGGGATAACTTGAAAGGAGAGTTTGACCCGATTAGCACTCACAGAAGCCTGTACTGGAGTCAGGGTGGGAGAATCCCTGTTCACCGTTTTAGAATATTGGCCCTTTTGTTCTTTGGTATAAGGGGAATTCTAAAACAGAGAGGTGAATTTAGAAAAACACCGGGTTGAGCTCACATGGTACACATGGCTCATGTCCAAACTTGATAAAAGAACAGTCTCCGGCCAATTGAGAGTCTAAATTGGACGGGGTATTGAGTACAAACGTCGGCAGGTCATGTTACAGTTGTATAGGACTTTGGTTAGGCCACATTTGGAAGACTGCGTGCAGTTCTGGTCGCCACATTACCAGAAGGATGTGGATGCTTTGGAGAGGGTGCAGAGGAGGTTCACCAGGATGTTGCCTGGTATGGAGGCTGCTCGCTATGAAGAAAGGTGGAGTAGATTAGGATTGTTTTCGTTGGAAAGACAGAGGTTGAGGGGGGACCTGATTGAGGTCTACAAAATTATGAGAGGTATGGACAGGGTGGATAACAACAAACTTTTTCCAAGAGTGGGGGTGTCAATTACAAGGGGTCACGATTTCAAGGTGAGAGGGGGAAAGTTTAAGGGAAATATGCGTGGAAAGTTTTTTACGCAGAGGGTGGTGGGTGCCTGGAACGCTTTACCAGCGGAGGTGGTAGAGGCGGGCAGGATAGCATCATTTAAGAGGCATCTCGACAGGTATATGAACGGGTGGGAACAGAGGGAAGTAGACCTTGGAAAATAGGAGACAGGTTTTAGATAAAGGATCTGGATCGGCACAGGCTGGGAGGGCCGAAGGGCTTGTTCCTGTGCTGTAATTTTCTTTGTTCTTTGTTCTTTGTAAATCCTTGATCTGGGGCACTGGGTAGTGACCCTGCCATGAAGTCCTTTTGCGATAAGCTGAAAGCCCCCACACAGCCAGTTCGAAAGGAAAAGAGGCTGAAACTATGCACATCATAATCACCGGTCCCTTTGCAGTTCCTTAATCGTCTTCTGCATGTTCACGAGAGAGGGAAAGCTCAATGGCTCGATTTAAACCCAACGTAGTTTTTGCTTACAGCTTTCTCTGTGTGGGTGTATTATTGGTACCAGACACCAACCAATCAATCCCTCAACATCTCTGAGAGGGAAGGTCCAAATTCTCAGTGCTCAGCCGTGGATGGCACAATAGCACAGTGGCTAGCACTGTTGCTTCACAGCGCAAGGGTTCCAGATCATGTACTACCACCGAGTGGTATCCATACGTCACCATACTTGGATCACTATCTGTGCAGAGTCTGCACATTCTCCCCGTGTCTGCGTGGGTTTCCTCCAGGTGCTCCGGTTTCCTCCCGCAGCCCAAAGATGTGCAGGTTAAGTGGACTGGCCATGTTAAATTGTCCCTTAGTGTCCAAAAGGTTAGATGGGGTTACAGGGATGGGGCATGGTGGTGTGCCTAGGTAGGGTGCTCTTTCAGAGGGCCAGTGCAGACTACATACAGACCGAATGGGCTCCTTCTGCATGGTAAGGATTCTATGATTAGTTCTATACAGTGTAAGGCCATAGAAATTCCGTAGGTTGGCATGGGGTTATGCGGAGCCATGGGGAGTGGTAGAAGGGCATCACCTGGCAAAGGTACATGAGCGACTATGGAGGGAGGGGAGTGAGTGGGAAGTCCTTTTGCGCTCACCTTTTAGAAGATCGCCTCATGTAAATTAGGGTTCACGGCTCCTGTAAAGGGTCGGGAACCATGACTCCCTAAAAACCTAGCCGTACTCCATGAAAATTGCAGAGGATTAGGAGATACCTGTCCATGCAATGGAGCACGCGAGTACCAGGTGTGGGCTTTGGATCTGCACCAACATGTATCCTTTAAAAGCATTTGCCGAATATCATAAATCCAGGAACAGGGTCGGGAATTCCGTAATTGGGATACACCGCACCATTTTTAAGGGCTCCCGATCATCCTAGCCCACTCACCTATCCATTTGTAAATTTCTTATTTCCCCATTGCAACCTGTTTTCCCACCTATTTTAGTGTCACCTTCAAATTTGTACTATAGTGCATTCTGTCCCTCCATCAAAGTCATTAATATCAATTTTAAATAGTTGGGGCCCATTGACCGAACCCTCTGGCATCCCACTAGTTACAGCTTGTCAACCAGAAAAGGACTCATTTATCCCCACTGTGCTTTCTGTTGGTTAGCCAATACTCTATCCAAGCTAATAAATGACCCCTAATCCCGTGGGATCTTACCTTGTGTATTAACCGTCTGTGCGGCACTTTTTCAAGTGCCTTCTGGAAGTCCAGTTATACTATATCGACTGGATCCCCATTATGCTTCCTACAGCTTTGAAGAGCTAATTAGTCAAACATGATTTATCTTTCATAAAACCGTGATGACTAATGGATTGTGTTTTGACTTTCCAAATGTCCCGCTTAATAATGAATTCAAACAATTTCCCAATGACATGCGAAAATAACTGGTTTATAATTTCCTTTTTTCTGCCTTTTTGTACAGGCACATTACATTCGCCTTTTTCTAAACCACTGGAATCTTTCCAGAATCCAGGGAATTTTGGAATATCATAACCAAAGCCTCCACTATCTCTGTCACTTCCTTCAAAACTTTAGGATGCAGGCCATCAGGCCCTGGGGACTTATCTACCTTTCATCTCAATTGTTTGCCTGGTACATTTTCCCTGGTGATGATGATTGTTTTAAGTTTCTCCTTTTCGACAACCTCTGCTAGACCTGTTACTATTGGGATGGTATTAATGTCCTCCACCATGAAAACCAAGGCAAAATATCAATTGTGTATCTGCCATTTCTGTGTTCCCCATTATTAACTTCTCACTATCGTCCTCGAATATACTCTTCCTTTTTCTATACGTATTGAATATTTTGCTCTCCATTTTTATATTTTATAAAGGCCAGCCACTGATCTTTGCAATATGATATGCCTTAGTTTTTGCCTTCTTGTTATCCTTAACGTCCTTGCTCAGCCATGGATGTTTTTTCGCCTCTTACAATCTTTCTTCAACTCTAGAATATATTTTAGTTGTGAGGAATTGAGTATCTCCTTGCATTTCTGCCACTGCTCATGAACTGTCATATCATTTAGTCTTTCTTCCCAGTCCACCAGGACATAATCTGTCCTCATGCCTATGTAATTATTGTGGTTTAGCACCAGAACACAAATGTTGGACTCAAGTTTGTTGCCCTCAAAATAAATTTGAAATTAAAGCATGTGGTGATCATTCTTCCCTAGAGGATCCTTTACTACATGATCATGAATTAATCGCAACTCATTACTCAATACTAAATCCAAAATAGCCTGCTCCCTAGTTAGTTCAACAACATGGCTCCAAGAATCAATCTCTTATACACCCTATGAACTCTTCCCCAAGGCTATCCACACCAATTTTATTAATCCAGTCTTTGTGTATATTAAAATCACCCATGATTATTGTAGTACCCTTCTTAAAAGCTCCTAGTAGTGTCCTACTGTGAAACTACTGTTAGGGGACCCTATAGATTACTGCCACCAGGACTTCTTTCTTTTGCTATTTCTTATTTCTACCCATACTGATTCCACATCTTCATCTCCAGTGCCTGTATCAATTCTCATTACAGCACTGATCCCTTCATTGATAACAAAGCTACGCCACCTCCTTTACCTTTCTGTCTATCTGTCCGAAATACTGAGTACCCTTGGATATTCAACTCCCAGACCTGCCATCCTTGTAACCGTGTCTCAGTAAGCATCACCAAATCATACCCCTTTGTCTCTATTTACACTGTTAGCTCATTAATTTTGTTCCGCATGCTTCATGCATTCAGGTACAAAGCTTTTACATTTGTTCGATTAGGAAATTTCCCTACTCTTGTATGATTCCCTCATGTAATATGATGATCATACGTTCTGTTCCTTCCATTATCTGGTAACAGTCAGCCTCATCATTAACCTGGACTCCTACATTCTCCTTATATTTTGATGTTTGTAATTTCCATGCAACTGAAACCCACCCCCCCACCCCATCCCCACTATTTAGATTAAAGCCCGAGTTATTCGATTTGCCAGGACACTGAGGTATGAATTTAAATAAAGGTTTTGTGGACAACTGTTCCTCGTTGCATTCTCCATGTTAATGCCTCGAACAATCAAATACCTACGAACAAATCAGCATCTTTTGTCATGCAGATTAAATTGTTCTTTCCTTTACAGTTGATATTCTTCTGAATCTGCCCTGATGAGTACAAGATGAAGAACTTTGACAGCCTGTCTCTTTTTCCAGCAATGTGTATTAAGGAAAAGAAGACAGAAATGTTTGCACATATATAACATGCTTAGTACCACCAGAAGTCCCAAAGTATTTTACAGCCAATTAAATACTTTTGAAGTGTCACTTCAGCAAATTTCTGCATTGCAATCTCCCACAAACAGCAATGCGATAATGACTAGTCCATCTGTTCTTGTGATGTTGGCCAGGACACTGGGGATAACTCCCCTGTTCTTGAAATAATGCATTTGGATTTTTTACATCCATCCATCAGACAAATGGGGTCCTGATTTAATGCCTCACCTGAAAGATGGCACCTCTGGCAGTGCAGCACTCCCTCAATACTGCAATGGATGTCAGCCTTGATTTTTATGCTCAATCCCTGGACCGGGACTTGAACTCATGATCATGTGACTCAAAGGCAAGAGGGCTGCCCACTGAGCCATACCTGACATAAGAGAACGAGTCAATACGCAGTGCTTCCAAGACTGTCTAGTGACTGGCCTAACAATAGTATGGGCAGAGCAGTATATGCAGGTTCCCAGCCTGGATGGAAACCAGCCCTTGGCTCGAGGTCAGTTCAAAAGTACGCTAGGAGGGGTAACACAACAAGATGAAGGCTGATTATTTAAGAATGTAGTTAATTACCAGCTAATTTGTTTTGATGCTGTTGACTGTGGGATACTTGTTTACCATGCCCCTGCTATCTTTTTGAACAGTGTCAAATAACTCACTGCTGTTTGTGACACTATTATATTTGCTTACATTTCCAGACCTCTGTTCCCCTCCCACCAATCCTGGTCATTATCTCTTTAACATCTTAGCTAGGGGAGTCAATCTCTTCCCAAAATAATCAGGGACACTCCTCAAGGAGTTCCGGCTACTTGCCAGGTTTGGACCTGACCAGAGTGACCAACAACACTGCACCCGGTGTGTGGCAGACACTCTGGATCCCACCCAAGGACCAAGAGGGGGCTCCAGTCCTTTGTCCCCATTTGCATTATGTGGAGCAAACTGAGGCTCCGCAACTTACAAGACAGCCTGGGAACTCTTTCAAAATTACAGAGTCCTGACACAACTGGGTCTTCATCATATTTCTCAGCAAGTGCATGTCTTGTTATGCTCTAGGTGTAGCATAAGTGGCTTCTTTGTGGCGCACTTGACAAAGGAAGGTTCATACGTGGAGATAACTTCAACACGTTTATTAAACTATATACACTTCTATAACTTGGGTTCGACACTACTGTTAATCCTACTATATCTACTCAGACTGCTACAATCCACGTGGTGGGAGTGATATCAAATCAACCCTGTGTCTCTACTCACTGACTGTCTCCACTAGAAAGAGCAGATCTTTTGTGTGGTGTCCTTTATATATGAGTTGGTGTAATGCCCTCCTGTGGTCGTGTCACCTCTGTGTGCATCGTGAATGCCCATTGGTCGTGTCCTATCTAACTGATCTATTGGTTAAGTGTGTGTGTGTGATGTCTCTGGTGCTCCCTCTAATGTCTAGCTAGTCTACATGTATTTACATTAGCCCCTTGTGTATTTACAGTGATGCATATTACCACAGTGTACAGAGGGAGAAATAGACAGGACTTTGCATGCTTTTTAGGGCCTGGGTTTTTGGTATATACATTACCCCTTGGAAGATTTCTTCTAAACGGCACATGGTTGTAGCTTAGGTTGGAGGCAGTTCAACATGGTGATAATTGTGTGATCCTTCGGAAAATCTATGAAAAACTACGATGATTTCCACAACTTTGCTCTGTACATTTTTCATGGAAGTGAAATCCAGCCTGATTCTCTTTCCTGCATTCACAGGGCAGAAAAAGCATTGAATGTGGGAATGGCCCCAAGCCAGAAGATCATCTCAAGGCCTCTGGTGGCACAAAGGTCAGTAAAAGGTCATCGAATTTTATTTCTCTCAGGGTGGCTAGTCTGTGGATTTTTCTTCTCCAGAGGGTAGCGGACGTTGAATATATTTAAGGCTGAGTTAGATCGATTTTTAATCGCCAGCGGATTCAAGGGTTATGGGGAGGAGCTGGCAGGAATGCGAACGAAGCTGAGGTCACAGTCAAATCAGCCAAGATCTTATTGAATGGCGGGACGAGGCTTGAGGGGCCGAGTGGCAGAGCAGACACAAGGGGCTGAATACCAACTCCTGCTCCTAATTCTTTCCCCCTTATCTAATCAACCTGAAAAATTAACACTGTTTCTCTCTTCTCTGATATTGCTGAGTATTTCCAACACTTCTTGTTTTTATCCCCAATTTCCGGAATCCGTAGTATTTTGCTTTTTGCAATTGTGCTCAAATGCTAGTTCTTAGTACCAACTGAGCCAAGGCTCATCTTTTTCCAAGGAATCTTAAGACTGAAATGCTCATGTGTTTACACCGGCTTGGGGACATTTTGGGAGAATCCAGCCCATGGGCTTTGCATCCTGATTTGTATTGGCACAATTAACAAAGCCGATTTTAGTTTTTTCTTAAATCTGTTCACCAGAGCTACGGAGTTCTATAGAACTAACAGAAGCACTGCTTTGTCTTGTCATGGAGCCTCCTGACCAGCTCTCTCCAGCAGATTCAGTTGTGAGTTCCTGGCCTATTTGTGTCTCTGGTCTCTGGTCCTTACAACAAAATGATCCATCTTCAGTTCTTCACAGTCCTGTTACCTTGCATGCTCACAGCTGGAAAATGGAGCAATCTCTTCTCCATGATTTTGCGCCAAAAGCATGGACGTACAGGGCGTGTGACATCAGTGTACGTGCCGAGCGCATAACCTGCTCTCTGTCACCACCTCTGGTGGGAAGGCTGTACCATTGCCATTTAAAGGCAGATCACGGCCGGCATTCATGAAAGCCAGTCGCAGCCGTTGGGCATTTCTCCCGCTATCGGGAATGCCACGACCTATTGTTCCGTGACATGTCGGAGAACTGCCCGTTACTCACCCGCTGGTCATGACCCACAGTTTGAGAACCCCTGAAGTTCGACAACATGATGTGCTATGAATAAAGCAATGTGCAGGTACATATACACGGAGATACATCTCATGCTCAAAGCCACCTTCGCACTTTGCAAGGTAAGTGTTAAACTCTTGTCTAGCATTCTCCAGTCTTTCAAACGGAAGAGATTGTGATGAGCATTTTCTTCATTTTTGCGGTCTTTCAGTTTTGATTCCTCAGCTGCCTAAACCCTTTGAGAAGAGACTAACTGTGCACATGACACCGCAAGGTATCACCCTAACAGTTGCACAGACCAATTACCAGGTAATTACTACCAGAAATAGCTTTAACAGCTGCGGATTTAACAACTTTCCTGAGGCATTCATCCCTTGCGAGTAATTGGGCTACGTTTTAGCGAAGTTCACCCACAAGCTCTCGTTCACATCTCGCTGCTAGATTTAGAGAGGGCTCTCGCTATGGGGGTTCACATAATTCAAAAAAAAAATTTTTTTTTAAAGCCGTGCATGGTTGAAAATTAACTGAATGCAACAAAAGACACCGTGCTTGTGATACCATCAGAGTACAATAAGGCTCAGTATACAATGGGCACTAAAAGCATCTCTATAAATCATTGCGCATGAGCGCCTGTCCTATCTATTTGCTGGATTAATTCAGAAAGCACAGTCCTGCTCAATAAAGAGAAGCTGCAAACCATGGAGAAGAACGTGCAAATTCAACAAATGTTTCTGAGAAATAAAGTCAAATTAACATGTGTAACGTTTATTACATTAAATTGAAAAGCCATTTACAAACTCCTATCTCAATGATTCCTGATTTTATAAAGCAGTTTTCAAAACGCACAGCTTTACTCCAGTGCCAAGTATAATTATTTTAACAGCTAATGCAGGAGGCTGTTAATGATATTGGAGCCCTTGTTTAAAGAGGTGCCCTTTATGTGAGTAAGAGGCCAATAGCTCTTTTACAACAATAGTCCCAGTTCTACCTCATCATCGCCTTCCAAAACCAGACAGATTAATGGCTTTCCCTTTTCTCCCCCTCCCTTTCATCAGATTTTGTTTGGGGTCTGTTTTGAAATCAAGTGAAGGGCACTGATTGGACTACGCATTTATTTATCAACATGCTAAATTCACCTCTGACCCCCAGGGTGCAATGAATGCTGTGCCACCCTAGCAGGTGAGGACAAAATCTGCTTGATCAAAGCTGGACTTCAATATGCGCATGGTGTGGACTCCCAGAGAGACAATATCCAGGAACTATTGTTCCATTTTCAAAATGTACAGACATGGTACATATTTTAAGGTGCTGCATTGTTTCCATGAGAATGCACTGCTCCCGTTTCCCCAAGCATAATGTCCAAATAAATTTTGACTTTTGGCCAACCAACTGGTGGAGGTCACTGGTCAGCCACACATGGCCTTGACCAAGTGCTTGCATTGATTTTATGGCACTGCCTTTAGATTAAATTTGGAGTGAGTCCAGGAGTTCCTCTCAATCACAGGCTTGTGGAAAGGCCAAGAGGTGACACAGAAACAATTTGGTTAATATTCAGACTCTGGACCTCTGCAGAGTCATATTCCAATGTAGCACACTGCTACTCTCCCCCTTTCTACTCTGATGTCAATTTTGGGGAGCTCAAGACTCCCCCCAACCCCCCCCCCCCCCTCCCCCCCCCCCCCCCCCCTGCCCCCACCACAAGACATTCCAACAGACAATTAAAGTATTGGCAGCACAATGACTAGCACTGCTGCCTCACAATGCCAGGGACGAGGGTTGAGTACCGTCATCGGGTCACTGTCTGTGCGGAGTCTGCACTTTCTCCCCGTGTCTGTGTTGGTTTCCTCCGGGTGCTCCGGTTTCCTCCCACAGTCCAAAGATGTGTAGGTTCGGTGGATTGGCCATGTTAAAATTGCCTCTTGGTGTCCAGGGATGTACAGGTTAAGTGGTGGGGTTACTGGGTTACGGGGATAGGGCCTAGGTGGGGTGCTCTTTCAGAGGGTTGGTGCAGACCCGATGGGCCGAATGGCCTCCTTCTGCACTGTAGGGATTCTATGGATACGTTCTGCGCTGTGCTACATGTGGGTCCCCCAAAGGTGAATTCAGCAGCACCTGATCACAGGTCGATGAGTACCATCCTGCAGCTCTCCTCCTAGGTATCGTGCCAAGAAATCACCAGCTCTGTATCCACCAATGATGCCAATCCTGTGTTGGGCACTAATCCCAACACATTAATGCCGAGTGTTCAGAATAGGGTCATGCATGTTCAAAGCAAGTGGGGACAGCCAAAGGTTTAATCAGCAATGGTGTTGGGAATCAGCACAATCAGTCACACCATTCCAGAAACCGAAGATCCTAATGTTGGCTGTCAGGAATTTACAGATCTGTTTGGCACTTTTCTTAATTCCACATCCAGTCAGACATTGTGATTAACATTGAACCACTGACGCCTCTATCCAGGAGGTATGTTTTACGCTGTGCATTAAGCTAAAGGAAGGATAATTCACCAACCTGTCATTATAAAGGAGATGCTTTAGTTCAACAATATTCTTCCACGGATGTCCTTTTTGTTTTAAAGATACAACTTCTAATTATTCTTTCTCTGGCTGAATTTTTAAAAATAAACTAAAATCCTCTTAAGACAATAGAGACTGCCTGACAGCTACAATATACAGGCTTGCATTCCACCATGTGGGGTGTGAAAAAGAAGAGACACTCTACCCTCTGGGGAGCGTGGAAGACCTCATTTTGACTATCTTCAAACTTTTCAAAAGTTTATGAGATGAGACATCAAAATTCAATTACCCTTTTCTAACATCAATGAGCGCAGCAGACATTGATTCATTAAATTTCTCTGGTATATACAGGCAGCAGAATGCTTTAAGATACTGGGCGAAATTCTCTGTTTTGGAGACTGCTTACTGATGCCAGAGCTGAATTGCACCTGGAAGCGATTCTCAATCCTGAGCCATGCAAGAGTATGCATTGCGAGGATTGCAAGGGATTCAATTTTGAGCGAGCGGCCCAGTCCGATAGCTGGCCACTCCACGCAGCACAATTCAGACCTCCCATCCCTGAATTTTCTGGGTTCCCCCCTCCCTCCAATATGGGGGTGACCCTCCCACCCCACCCCCCACCCCCACAGAGATCTTCTAAATAAGAGTCTCCCTCAGAGACTCCCTAAATATGGAACTCCGGCTAGACACCCCCTAAATAAAGAGACTTCTCTATATAAGGACCCCCCTCAAAAACCCCTTAGCGACCCCCACCAGAGAGATCCTCTAATAGACTCCCCCAGAGACCCCCTCAATAAGGAACCCCGGCTAGAGACACACTAAGTAAAGAAAACTCCCTCAATAAGGAACCCCCCCAGAGACTCCCTTAATAAAGAGACCCCTCAGAGAGATCCCCTAAGCTAAACCGCTGGCTTTGAAAGCAGACCAAGGCAGGCCAGCACACAATAAGCGATTTTCAATTTCAATTTCAATAAGGAGAAACCCAGAAAGATCCGTGTCAGGCAGCATCCCTGGAAAGGTGACCCCTGTCAAGTAGGCCCCCCCCCCCCTCCCCCCAGAAGAAAGACTCCTGTTAGGAAGCCTCCCAGAAAGGGAACCACACTTCAGGCGAGGAGAAAGGTTGAGAAGGTGGGGCCTTCATGAATAACTTCACCAGCTCATATTTAGAGGGTCTCTGTGGGGGAGTCTCTTTATTTTAGGGGTCTGTAGGGAATCTCTTTATTTAGGGGTTGTCGGGGGGTCACTTCATTTACTCTATTCAGGGGGTCTCTTGTGGGAGGCATCTGATGCGAGTAGGGTGGGCAGGTCTTGCATTATGAGGTGGGAAGGCGGTCCTCGGATGGACTTTGGGGAGAAGTCCCTTCAGCAGTTATCCCCACTTGGTCCATCGTGAGGTCCATCATGTCAGGGCCATGTTTATCAGGACCGGTAGTAATTCTTGCCCACGTGATTCCCGGTCCAGAAGACTGGAGTATCACACAGGCCTGGAGAATATGGTGCCCGGCATGGTAACTGGTGTGGGGTCAGAACAACCTCGATACTGATGCCAGCAGGGCACTGGAACATCTAAATGCTGAAACCTCAATGTTTACAATCATCAACCACATCAAAGAGTGGTAAGTGCATTGCAATCACATGATTGAGTGATTGGAATCGCTTAGTGATTGGAATACATTTACCTCTCTTTGGTCTGGTTGATGATTTTTTCCAATTAAATTTAGAGTACCTAATTCAATTTTTCCAATTAAGGGGCAATTTAGCGTGGCCAATCCACCCACCCTGCACATCTTTTGGGTTTTGGGGTGAAACCCATGTAAACACGGGGAGAATGTGAAAATCAACATGGACAGTGACCTAGAACCGGGATCGAACCTGGGACCTCAGCGCCATGAAGCAGCAGAGCTCGCCACTGTGCCACTGTGCTGCCCTATCTGGTTGATGATGGGGGTTTCAGCACTTAGAGTCACTCATCCATGAAGGGAGATGAATGAATCAAGGCTGCAGCTGTATTGTGGAATCTAATTCACAGCCCACGACTAGAATTGAATGGATCGGACGGCTTAAAACACAGGTCACAGCTGTTCCTCCTCCAGGAATGGACATGTGGAACTTCCAGGTAAATGTTACAGCTGCTCTTTAGCTTCCAGACAGGGGTAGTTTTTCTGGGGGTGGGTCTATGGGGGTGGGTCCCTTTGAGGTAGGGAGTCTCTGAGTACGGGGTGGTTCCTTTAGCCTTTAGTTGGGCATCCCTGTGTGCCTCTAGTTAGGTGGTCTTTTTGTGGTCTGTTCCTATAGTTAGGGGGTTCCTGTGGGGGGAGGGGGTCCTTCTGTTTGGGGTCTCTGCGGTGTTCCTCTAGCTACAGACTCTTCAGTTAGAGGGTTATGAGGGGGGTCTCCTGATTAATGGGGTCCTTGAGGGGGGTCTCCCTATTAAGGGGTCCTGCGGGGGTGGGGGGGTCACAATTAAGAGACTCCCTGGGGACCGCCCAATTAAAGGGGTCCCTGGGACTTCTCCCTGGTTCGGGAATCCCTGGAGGGGCGGGTTGTGTATCCCCCATACTTGGGGGAAGGGGGACACCCAGGCAACCTAGTGGTGGAGGCTGATTTGCAGCGCGGTGGGCAGGGGCCCAACTGCTCTAAATGGTGGCCCAATAGTGGCTCCAATATTCACCATACGTAAATGTATGCCAAGGGATCCTGAATTGCTTCCCGATTTGCGCTCCTTGGGTGAATGTAAATTGGTAGCAATTCTCCTCCGGCAGTACAATCTTACTCAATATCAATGTCAGGTCAATTATATCAATGTCAGATCAACAGTATCAATGTCACATCAATAGTATTAGTCATGTCAATAGTATCAGTGTCACATCAATTGGGTGAATGTCAGGTAAATAGTATCAATGTCACGTAAATAGTAACAATGCCAGATCAATAATATTGGTGTCAGATCAATGATATCAATGTTTGATCAATAGTATCAGTGTCAGATCAATAACGCCAATGTTTGATTGGTAGTGTCAGTGTCAGATCAATAGTATCAGTATCAGATCAATAATATCAATATTTGGTCAATAGTGTCAGATCAATAGTATCATTGTCACATCAATAGTATCAATGTCAGATCAATAATATCACTGTAATTTCAATAGTATAAGTGTCACATCAGTAGTATCAGTGTCAGATCAATAATATCAGTGTCAGATCAATAATATCGGTGTCACATCATTAGTATCAGTGTCAGATCAATAATATCAGTGTTACATCATTAGTATCAGTGCCTGATCAATAATATCAGTGTCAGATCAATAATATCAGTGTCAGATCAATAATATCAGTGTACCATCAATAATATCAGTGTAAGATCAATAATATCAGTGTAACATCAATAATATCAGTATAACATCAATAATATCAGTGTCCGATCAATAATATCAGTGTCAGATCAATAATATCAGTGTAGCATCAATAATATCAGTGTAATATCAATAATATCAGTGTAATATCAATAATATCAGTGTCAGATCAATAATATCAGTGCCACATCAATAGTATCAGTGTCAGATCAATAACATCAGTGTAACATCAATAATATCAGTGTCAGATCAATAATATCAGTGCCACATCAATAATATCAGTGTCAGGTCAATAACATCAATGTAACATCAATAATATCAGTGTCACATCAGTTGTATCAGTGTGACATTCGTAGTATCAGATCAATAGTATCAGTGTAACATCAATAATATCAGTGTAATATCAATAGTATCAGTGTAACATCAGTAGTATCAGTGTCACATCAGTAGTATCAGTGTCACATCAGTAGTGTCAGGGTCACATCAGTATTATCAGTGTCAGATCAATAGTATCAGTGTAAGATCAATAGTATCAGTTTAAGTTCAATAGTGTCAGTGTCAGATCAATAGTATCATTTTCACATCAATAGCATCAATGTCAGATGAACAGTATCAGTGTCACGTCAATAGTATAATTGTCACATCAATAGTATCAGTGTCAGATCAACAGTATCAGTGTCAAGTCAATAATATCAGTGTCAGATCAATTGTATCAGTGTCAGATCAATAGTATCAGTGTGAGATCAACAGTATCAGTGTCTGGTCAATAATATCCGTGTCAAATCAATTGTATCAGTGTCACATCAATTGTACTGGTCGGTCAGTCAGTATCGCTATCTGATCTATAGTATCAGTATCAGGTCAATATTATTAGTGTCAGATCAAGTGTCAGTGTCAGATCAATAGTATCCATGTCAGATCAATAGTATCAATGTCTGATTAATCATATTGGTGTGTGTTCAATAGTATCAATGTCGTATCAATATATTCTTTGTCAAATCAAACGTTACAGTGTCAGATCAATAGTATTGGTGTCAGACCAATAACAGCGGTGTCAGATCAATAGTGTCAGCGTCAGATCCATATTATCAGTATCAGGCCAATAGTATTGGTATCACATCAATACCATTGGTGTTGCGTGAATAGTATCAATATTAATCAATCGTATTGGTGTCAGTTCAATAGTATTGGTGTCAGGCCAACAGTATCCTTATCAATAGCATCGGTGTCAGATCAGTAGCACAGGACTAAATCGCTGTCTTTGAAAGCAGACCAAGGCAGGACAGCAGCACAGGTTCAATTCCCATATCAGCCTCCCCAAACAGGCGCCGGAATGTGGCGACGAGGGTCTTTTCACAGTAACTTCATTTGAAGCCCACTTGTGACAATAAGCGATTTTCATTTTTTCATTTGTTGTCAGATCAATAATATCAGTGCCACATCAATAATATCAGTGTCAGGTCAATAACATCAATGTAACATCAATAATATCAGTGTCACATCAGTTGTATCAGTGTGACATTCGTAGTATCAGATCAATAGTATCAGTGTAACATCAATAATATCAGTGTAATATCAATAGTATCAGTGTAACATCAGTAGTATCAGTGTCACATCAGTAGTATCAGTGTCACATCAGTAGTGTCAGGGTCACATCAGTATTATCAGTGTCAGATCAATAGTATCAGTGTAAGATCAATAGTATCAGTCTAAGTTCAATAGTGTCAGTGTCAGATCAATAGTATCATTTTCACATCAATAGCATCAATGTCAGATGAACAGTATCAGTGTCACGTCAATAGTATAATTGTCACATCAATAGTATCAGTGTCAGATCAACAGTATCAGTGTCAAGTCAATAATATCAGTGTCAGATCAATTGTATCAGTGTCAGATCAATAGTATCAGTGTCAGATCAATAGTATCAGTGTCAGATCAACAGTATCAGTGTCTGGTCAATAATATCCGTGTCAAATCAATTGTATCAGTGTCACATCAATTGTACTGGTCGGTCAGTCAGTATCGCTATCTGATCTATAGTATCAGTATCAGGTCAATATTATTAGTGTCAGATCAAGTGTCAGTGTCAGATCAATAGTATCCATGTCAGATCAATAGTATCAATGTCTGATTAATCATATTGGTGTGTGTTCAATAGTATCAATGTCGTATCAATATATTCTTTGTCAAATCAAACGTTACAGTGTCAGATCAATAGTATTGGTGTCAGACCAATAACAGCGGTGTCAGATCAATAGTGTCAGCGTCAGATCCATATTATCAGTATCAGGCCAATAGTATTGGTATCACATCAATACCATTGGTGTTGCGTGAATAGTATCAATATTAAATCAATCGTATTGGTGTCAGTTCAATAGTATTGGTGTCAGGCCAACAGTATCCTTATCAATAGCATCGGTGTCAGATCAGTAGCACAGGACTAAATCGCTGTCTTTGAAAGCAGACCAAGGCAGGACAGCAGCACAGGTTCAATTCCCGTATCAGCCTCCCCAAACAGGCGCCGGAATGTGGCGACGAGGGGCTTTTCACAGTAACTTCATTTGAAGCCCACTTGTGACAATAAGCGATTTTCATTTTTTCATTCGTTGTCAGATCAATATAATTGATGTCAGAACAATAGTACAAATGTTAGATCAATAGTAGTGGGGAAGGTTGGTGGGAAATTGGGATTAGGGAGTTGTTTATGTGAGCCATGTTGGCTGAGTTTTGTTGTTGGTTTGGTGCACGGTTGCTTATTTTGTTAAAGTTTATAATACAAACGCCTTAATAAAATATTTTTCAAAAAAGTATGATTTCCAAATATAAATCACCTGAGATTTATGTTGGAGATTTTAATTCACTCTAGCTTCACTGGAAGATCAGGAATCTTGATGAAGCAATCCAAACATTCCTGTCAACCAATAGATCAGGGGATTCCCAGCCAAAATTCTGCAACAATATCTACAATCATCATCATTAGTTGATTATCATCACAGTTCTTCGGAATATAGGAACATCGAATGAGTCTTGTTTTTATGATGTCAGATGACCAATATAATTTCTGCAAACTAACTCTATCACTAACACATTTTCGCAACAGGAACACACAACTGCAAGACATCTGCATCCTTGTTACAAACTTCTCTAACAATGCGCTCTCCAACCTTTGGACCCCCCAGTCAGGTGACCCCTCCAATCAGGTGATCCCAGGTAGCACAGAGTCTGCCGTCTTGTATCTAATACTGGAGTCGACTACCACAATCACCCTATTATCATGGCATTTGCTTTTTTTTTTCAAAACAAAAACTCTTCAGATTAGTTTCTATGAGAACAAAATGCTGTTGGCTGTTGTATAACTTACTCAAGTACTCAAAGTCGCTTATCTATCTTTTCACACTGTGTTTTGTTTCACTCATCTCCATATCTCTGTTTTTCACAATTTTTCCACTGGATCTTTTAAATACTGACAGAGATGATTTTGAAGGACAATGGCCCTTCTCCAGCTCTGTGTTAGTTCACCCCTTAGATAGTTTTCTGGAACCTCAGACTTTGCCTGGTTATCGATTGCTTCACTGGTGGATTTTGTTTCTTGATCTTTACCTATACTTTGGTTTCAGAGCAGGGTCGCTCTGTCAGAATTCTGCTGGAATTTCCGTTACCCTGCCCTGGAGCCCCAATCGGATGCTCAGCTCACCCTTCTTGTCGATGATTTGCTGGCATCCCATCGGGCAGTCGTCAAGTGGCTGATAAACCCTTTACGCAGCGTCTTTAGAAGGCAGGTGCAGGATTTGGTGAACGGTACCCCTCTGGGTCGGACTCCAACCCCCACCCCTCTCCCAACTCACCTGCCAAAAAAGATAAAGTTCACCCCCTAATTTCTGGTGTGTTGGCATCATGGCCTCCTCAGGTATTTGAATGGGGTTTATGATTGGGTGGAAACTGATATTTGACCTCACGCAAAATTAGTTTAATGGAATTATCAAATTCCTACAGTGCAGAGGGAGACTACTTGGCCCATCGAGTCTGCACCAACGCTTTGAAACAGCACCCAACCAAGGCACACTCCCTCGTAACTGATGCATGATCAATTGGACAAAGACGAGAGTTGGATGCAATCGAGGCTTTATTACACTAAGATGTGTGGCCTCCTACAGCAGCTGGCGAAGTGGCCGCTGTACTGGGAGCACACATATTTATACTCCGCCTACTGGGTGGTGCCAGCAGGCAGGGAACTTCCCCCGTACCTGTAGTACAGGGCCTTACCACAAAACACCTACACCAACATCCTCGATATACAATATATACATCAGTGGTGACTGCCACAGTAACCACACCTAATCTGCACATCTTTGGACACGAAGAAGAAATTTAGCAAGGCCAATCCACCAAACCAGCACATCTTTGGACTGTGAGAGGAAACCAGAGCATCCAGAGGAAACCCACGTAGACACGGGGAGAAAGTGCACACTCCACACAGTCACCCAAGGTCAGATTTGAACATAGATCCCTGCCGCTGGGAGGCAGCAATGCTAACTCAGGCAGGTTTCCCCGCCAGCCACACTTTCCGCTGCTGTTGGGCAGGAAGATTCTATAGCCTCCCCCTCGCTTGCTCTGAGCCAGATCTAGGTGGCATTAGCGTTGGCTACTGATCCAGAGCAAGCCTAGCACCGCCAGAAGCTGTAAGACCTGTGGCGTGTTTCCAGCATTCTCTGTTTTTTACTTCAAGCACTTTTTACATTAACTTCAAGAAATACACTTGACCTGCTATTAACAGAGGGGTGGAATGAAACGCAGGCCTTCACTTTTTATGTTAGCCGTTTTAATATTGTCAAACGAGCTGTCAAACACATTGAATTTTAATTGCTGGCCAGTCAGTCAGAATCTCAGGTTTCAATCAAGTAGCCACTAATCTGAATTTGCGGATGCTAATATAAATAAGTGCCTGAATTGGATGAGAGAGCAGGCGTTAATGTGCAGTGGCAGCCCACGTTCTTCACAACTGCCTCAATTGCCACAGCTCATTAGCTGGATTACAATTTAATCTCACCTATTTACTAATCAGCACAATGAACATTATTCGAGTGTTCCGCATGCAAACAAGGGACCTGGAACCAATTAGAGCAATTGGATCATCATTATATGGTGCTCAGAACTCAGTATCAATTGTAGGGAGCGTTTCAGTCTTCAGGAAATAGAAATGCAACACATCAGTTCCAGAAACAAGCAACTTCTCCTAACTAAACAATATGTGCATATCAGCCAAATCAATCTCTCATGTCCAGTTCCATTTTGTCAGAGAAGCTGCACGAGAAGGAGATTTCCCCTTTCTATATTTATTTTTGTATCATCTTTCCTTGACCTATGTTGCTTCACTGTCTCTCTGCCTGTTCAAATCGACTAAAGGCCTCGCTCCTCTCTATCTCGTTCGGTTCCTCCAACACTACATGCCTCCAAGATCTCTGAGTCCGCTGTTTTCTTCAGCTCATTATTGGGGGTTGTACCTTCAGCTGTCAAGGCCCAACATGAAACCAACTACATTGCTTTATATTGCTTAATCTCCAGGGGAGACGGTGTCACTAGAATAGTAAACCAGAGGCCCAGGTTCAGTGATATTCTGGGACCAAGAGTTCAAATCCCCCAAAAGGTAATGATAATCGTGTTTTGAAAAGCTAGTCTCAGTAATAATAAGAAGTCTTACAACACCAGGTTAAAGTCCAACAGGTTTGTTTCAAACACGAGCTTTCGGAGCACGGCTCCTTCTTCAGGTGAATGGAAAGGCTTGTTCCAGAAATGTTTATATAGACACAGTCAGAGATGCCCGGAATGCGAGCACCTGCAGGCAATCAAATCATCAAAGATGCAGAGAGAGAGGTAACTCCAGGTTAAAGAGGTGTGAATTGTCCCAAGCCAGTTCAGTCGGTAGGCCTCTGCAAGTCCAGGCTTGTTGGTGGGGGCCGAATGTAATGCGACATGAATCCCAGATCCCGGTTGAGTCCGCATTCATGCGTGCGGAACCTAGCTATAAGTTTTTGCTCAGCAATTTTGCGTTGTCGCGTCTCCTGAAGGCCTCCTTGTAGAATGCTGACCCGGAGATCAGAGGCTGAATGTCCTTGACTGCTGAAGTGTTCCCCAACTGGAAGGGAACAGTCCTGCCTGTTGATAGTCGCACGATGCCCGTTTATTCGTTGTCGCAGTGTCTGCATGGTCTCGCCAATGTACCACGCTTCGGGACATCCTTTCCTGCAGCGTATGAGGTAGACTACATTGGTCGAGTCGCACGAGTATGCGCCGCGTACCTGGTGGGTAGTGTTTCCACGTGTAATGGTGGTGTCCATGTCGATGATCTGGCATGTCTTGCAGAGATTACCCTGGCAGGGTTTTGTGGTGTTGTGGTTGCTGTTCTGAAGGCTGGGTAATTTGCTGCAAACAATGGTTTGTTTGAGGTTGCGCGGTTGTTTGAAGGCCAGTAGTGGGGGTGTGGGGATGACCTTGGCAAGATGTCCATCCTCGCTGATGATGTGTTGGAGGCTGCGAAGAAGATGTCGTAGTTTCTCCGCCCCAGGAAAGTACTGGACGACGAAGGGTACTCTGTCAGTGGTGTCCCGTGTTTGTCTTCTGAGGAGGTCGGTGCGGTTTTTTGCTGTGGCGCGGTGGAACTGTCGATCAATGAGTCGAGCGCCATATCCCGTTCGTACGAGGGCATCTTTCAGCATCTGTAGGTGTCTATTGCGCTCCTCCTTGTCTGAGCAGATCCTGTGTATACGGAGGGCTTGTCCATAGGGGATGGCTTCTTTAATGTGTTTCGGGTGAAAGCTGGAGAAGTGGAGCATCGTGAGATTATCTGTGGGCTTGCGGTAAAGCGAGGTGCTGAGGTGACCGTCCTTGATGGAGACGAGTGTGTCCAAGAATGGAACTGAATTTGGAGAATAGTCCATGGTGAGTTTGATGGTGGGATGGAACTTATTGATGTCATCGTGTAGTCGTTTCAGTGATGTCTCGCCGTGGGTCCAAAGGAAAAAAATGTCATCGATGTATCTGGTGTATAGCATCGGTTGAAAGTCCTGTGTGGTGAGGAAGTCCTGTTCAAACTTGTGCATGAAGATGTTGGCATATTGAGGTGCAAATTTGGTCCCCATGGCTGTTCCGTGCGTCTGGATGAAGAATTTGTTGTCGAAGGTGAAGACGTTGTGGTCTAGAATGAAACGGATGAGTTGCAGAATTGCGTCTGGAGATTGGCAGTTGTCGGTGTTGAGGACTGAGGCACCTCTCAGTAATAATGACCATTGTCGATTGTTATAAAAACCCATCTGGTTCACAGATACCCTCTAAGGAAGGAAATCTGCCACCGTGGCCTACATGTGACTCCAAATGCATAGCAACGTGCCTGACTCAGCTGCCCTCTGACCTGGCTCCAGCAAGCCACTCAGTTCAAGGGAAATTAGGGATGAGCAACAAATGCTGACTCTGTCAAGGACGCCCACATCCCATGTGTTAAGATGTTATGAAATTATGATAAAATGAAAGGCAAGGAGTACAGTATTTGGGAAAGTGTTCTGGCGGCTGTATTTAAAAAAAAACTCTTTAAAAATGGAAACTAATAGGGACAGGTTGGCTGGGATGGTGGAGCGAATGTTTTCATCTGTTAATAAGCCTCACAACACTATAAACAGATGTTTATCTAGGGCCAGTTGGCAACAATTGAGGAGAGAATGTAAGTAAAGATGTTAAAAGTTTTTAACGGCGAAGATTGGGATGACTTTCACACTTACATTCTAAAAAGTGAATTCACAAAATGAAAGTAATTAAGAATAACTTCCGAGAAAGTTAGTTCAGATAAGAGAAGATCAAAAGGGAAACTAATATATCAGGGGCATGTTTTTCCTCTGCAATGTTTTTGAGAACATAGCCCATTGTAGAAATCTGTGTCAACTCTCAACAAGTTGTGCTTGGAGAAAAGCCCATTTGAGATGCCAGTTGGCCCCATCTGAAGTCAGAAGCAGCCTCGAAAAAGTCAGGTGCCTGGTGTGGTAACTATTGCTGGATGTTGCCCATAGTTAAAGCCTTTGGGATGTTTCATAGGGAGGTTTACTCAAAAATTAGGCAAATAGAGGCATATAGAACTGAGTACATTTAAAGATACTGGGCGGGATTTTCTGGCCATTCCCACTTGCAGGGTCTTCCAGTCCTGCCGGTGGTGACCCCACTCTTTGGGTTCCCCAGCAGCAGAAGGTGTGAACAACAGGAAATCCCATTGACAGTGGGAGAGACCAGAAGACCCCACTGCTACAAAAAAAACCACGGGAGGGGGGCAGAAATCCCAACCACTGTGTGTAGCCATGTGGATAGTTAAGTGTATTTCTAGTTGGCTTTCCCGTTTTCTGTTTTATTATTTAAGAAACACTTTTTAAAATCATCACAAAAATGTCTGGGTCATCCTTCACTGAGCTTCACATCCTTCATCACATGATGCCAAATTTCGAGAGACAGCTGAGAGCAGGCATTCCCAAGTTTCTGTCTGGAATTTGGAATTCGGTAGTGTGTAACATCAGCTGTGCTCTTAACACATGAAATATATATTTCGAAATAGTACATGCTGCTTGTTATGATGGGCATTAATTGGTTTTGAGGACATAAAAAGAGGGGACACCTGGGATATTTTGGGATATTTTGCTCCTTTAAAGGGGGCTACATAAATATAAGATGTTGTTGACCATTCCATAACCTTCTCTTATTTTGCTTTGATTCATTTCCTTCGTAACCTCATTGAATCTGTTCACAATTCTTTCATTTCATCCTCATTCTGTGATTTAGCTCAGTGGGCTAGACAGCTGGTTTGTGATACAGAACAAGGCCAGCAGCATGGGTTCAATTCCCGTACCAGCTGCGAATTCTGAATTGAAAAATGAAAAATGAAAATCGCTTATTGTCACGAGTAGGCTTCAATGAAGTTACTGTGAAAAGCCCCTAGTCGCCACATTCCGGCGCCTGTCCGGGGAGGCTGGTACGGCCTCTGTGTACCCGAACAGGCGCCGGAATGTGGTGACCAGGGGCTTTTCACAGGAACTTCATTACAGTGTAATATAAGCCTACTTGTGACAATAAAAAGATTATTATATTAGGTTCAACTTTATCCATGGAGAGAGGATGAGGGGAAAGAAGAAGGGAAGGAAGAAAAACAAGGAAATGCCGAGTAACTAGGTACCCCTTGTCTGTTTCCCCCAGAGCTTCCCCAGACTACTACAAAAGGAAAATGGCCTCTTGGGATAAAGGAAGAATGTCCATGTTTTAATTATGTGGAAAAAATAGGAATCTTAATATTACAAAAGTGCATTTCTTTATGAATTTTTACATGCCTTGAAAGAAATGTGCCAGGCCTTATGAAGAAGTTACTTCTATTAAAATGCTGGTCCCGTACTAATGCTCCCATTAGTGGAACATCAGCAACAGTCAATAAATTTATACCATTTCCACTCCCTCGACAGTCATGGAACAGAATACAGAACTGCTCCTTCAACCTTTCCTATCCCAACCTGCAATTCTTTAGATTAGGATGTTAAGAGGATTGAAGCTGATGGGTGAATCTGAGACCAAGCACAAAGCTTTTTGGATAGGCATATGAAGTGCACTAGAATGATTGGGAGTAGGTTGATTTGATCTTAGTTTCAGACTCGTTCGGCACAACATCGTGAGCAGAAGGGCCTGTGCTGTACAGTACTGTACAGTACTATGTTCTATATTGGGAGCGTTTATTGACCTGTTCAGTCTGACAGCTCTCCTCTCATGCAGCCCAGTATCCCAGGTGTCCCCTCTTTATATGTCCTCAAAACCAATTAATGCCCATCATCTGTTTCTCTTAACCGTAACAATGTAATTGGCATTAACACGACTTAACAAAGTAATTAACAAGACATTAACACAAGAGACCAATGAAACGTTTGCTCAACAGAACACTGTTGCAACGTGAGTCACATCGACTCTCAAACTGGTCAATTTCTTGCTTGAGGCGTATACATTTTTACACACCTTCACACACAAGTATTCATAGTGAGCGTCCAGGTATGTCCACAGCACGCATATCACACAAAATCATACCAAAACTGGTTATATACTAAAACCCAATAGGAATTTGTTTTTACAATATTGTTACCGACATTATTTAATTTTTACTAACGCAATTTTTGCTTAGCTTTTGAATGTATTTAGATTCCTGTTCTTGTGAAAGGATTGAAAATCAGAGGTCACAGATTTGAAGTAATCGGTAAAAGAAACTGTGACATAGCACGAAATGCGAATCAGAATTCAGGTGAAAAATTACTCACATAAAATAGGGTAAATAGAGAAGCTGCTTCCTCTGGTGAGGGAAGCAAAGACGAGGGACCATAATCTTAAAACTAGAGCCGATACATTCAGGAATGAAATGAGGAGGCACTTATTTACACAAAGGTTCATGGAGAGCTGGACCTCTCTCTTTCAAATAGAGTAGATGCTGAGGAACACATGGTGCTTACAAAGCTGAGGTTGGTGGAGTTTTGTTTGGTGATGCCATATTGTGATAAGATTCATAAAAGGTTAGGAGCGAATTGTTATGTGCAAAATTCACTGTTGCACTGCAGTCATGTGCTGAACGATAATGAGTCTATCAGTTTATCAGCCACATGGAGACCAGAAAGAAACACGTGATGACGTTCCAGGACCGGAAGACACAGTGCTTTTTTGGCCCACGTCATTTGTACCAATTGGGTCCACGACTACTGGTGTTCACCCTCGCCCTGCCTCAGGGCACTCCGCATGCATTCAATGATACCCTTGAGGGCGACATGATGGTACAGCTGCTGTCATCACACTCGTGCACCCTCACACCGGTACGTCCTCACACCAGTACGTCCTCACACCGGTACGTCCTCACACCAGTACGTCCTCACACCAGTACGTCCTCACACCGGCACGTCTTCAGACCGGTACGTCTTCAGACCGGTACTACCTCACACCGGTACATCCTCACACCGGTACATCCTCACACCGGTACATCCTCACACCCGTACATCCTCACACCGGTACATCCTCACACCGGTACGTCCTCACACTGGTACGTCCTCACACCGGTATGTAGTCACGCTGGTACATCCTCACACCGGTACGTCCTCACACCGGTACATCCTCACACCCGTACATCCTCACACCGGTACATCCTCACACCGGTACGTCCTCACACTGGTACGTCCTCACACCGGTATGTAGTCACGCTGGTACGTCCTCACACCGGTATGTAGTCACGCTGGTACGTCCTCACACCGGTATGTCCTCACACCGGTGCATCCTCACACCGGTACATCCTCACACCGGTATGTCCTCACACCGGTACATCCTCACACCGGTACATCCTCACACCGGTATGTCCTCACACCGGTACATCCTCACACCGGTACGTCCTCACACCGGTACATCCTCACACCGGTACATCCTCACACCGGTATGTCCTCACACCGGTACATTCTCACAACGGTACATCCTCCATTGGAAGGTCCTCACACCAGTACGTCCTCACACCGGAACGTACTCCATTGGAAGGTCCTCACACCGGTACATCCTCACAACTGTACGTCCTCCACTGGAAGGTCCTTACACTGGTATGTCCTTCTACCGGTACGTCCTCACACCGGTACATCCTCACACTGGTACGTCTTCAGACCGGTACGTCCTCATACCGGTACATCCTCACACCGGCACATCCTCACACCGGTACATCCTCACACCGGTACGTCCTCACACCAGTACGTCCTCACACCGGTACGTCTTCACACTGGTACGTCCTCACACTACCATGTCCTCACACTGGTACATCCACCGGCCGGTACGTCTTTACACTGGCACATCCTCACATTGCCGTGTCTTCACACTGGTACGTCCTCACACCAGTACATATCACACCGGTATGTAGTCACACTGGTACGTCCTCACACCAGTACATACCACACCGGTATGTAGTCACACTGGTACGTCCTCACACCGGTACTTCCTCACACCGGTATGTAGTCACACTGGTACGTCCTCACACCGGCACGTCGTCACACCGGTACGTCCTCACACCGGTATGTAATCACACTGCCACCTCCTCATACTGGTAAATCCTCACACTGGTACATCCTCACACTGATAAATCTTCACACCGCCGTGTCCTTACACTGGTACGTCCTCATACTGGTATGTAGTCACACTGGTACATCCTCACACCAGTATGGTATCACACCGGTACGTCCTCACACCAGGATGGTATCACACCGGTACGTCCTCACACCGGTACGTCCTCACACTGGCACATCCTCATACCGGTATGTAGTCACACTGGTACGTCCTCACACCGGTATGTATTCACACTGGTACGTCCTCACACCGGTACGTCCTCACACCGGTACGTCCTCACACCGGTACGTCCTCACACTGGTACATCCTCACACCGATACGTCCTCACACTGGTACGTCCTCACACCGGTATGTAGTCACACTGGTACGTCCACACACCGGTACGTCCTCACACTGGTACATCCTCACACCGGTACGTCCTCACACTGGGACGTCCTCACACCGGTATGTAGTCACGCTGGTACGTCCTCACACCGGTATGTAGTCACGCTGGTACGTCCTCACACCGGTACGTCCTCACACCGGTATGTCCTCACACCGGTACGTCCTCACACCGGCACGTCCTCACACCGGTATGTAGTCACGCTGGTACGTCCTCACACCGGTGCGTCCTCACACTGGTACGTCCTCACACCGGTACGTCCTCACACCGGTACGTCCTCACACCGGTATGTCCTCACACCGGTACGTCCTCACACTGGTACGTCCTCACACCGGTACGTCCTCACACCGGTACGTCCTCACACCGGTACGTCCTCACACTGGCACATCCTCATACCGGTATGTAATCACACTGGTACATCTTCACACCGGTATGTAGTCACACTGGTACATCCTCACAACAGTACGTCCTCACACCTGTACGTCCTCGCACCTGTACGTCCATACATCGGTACGTCCTCACACCTGTACGTCCATACACCGGTATGTTCTCCACCGGTGGGTCCTCACTCCCACGGGTCACAAGGGTACGTCGTCACACTGGTATGTTCTCAAACCAGTACATCTTTACACTGTTACACCCTCACACTGCTGTGTCCTCACACCAGTACGTTGTCATACCGGTACGTCATCACACTCGTACGTCCACACACTGGTACCTCATCACACTAGAACATCCACACACCAGTACGTTGTCACACCGGTATGTCCTCACGCTGGTAAGTCCTCCACTGGAACTTCCTCATAAGGTTAAGTCCTCACACTGGTGCGTGAAGTTACAAACTCACCACTATTCTTAGAATTCCCCCTTTACCAAAAAGGGTCGATATTTTAAATGGTGAACAGGGTTCTCACTCCCTGACTCCGATGCAGGCTCCGGTGCGTGCTATTCAGGTCAAACTATATTTTCAAGTTATCCCCGGTATAACCCATACCTTCACTGAAGAATTTGACCTACTTACCCCTTTGTAGCATTGATATCCTGGGTCTTGCGTTGCTAAGTAAGTAAAGTAGGCTAATAACCACTGTTTCGGGTTAAAACTTTTAAGTTATTTTATTATTATATTTATATTTTTTCCTTTAAAAAGATGCAATTACTGTAAAAAGATCTTGCTTCTGGATCCTTCTGGTTGGTTGAAGGGACCTTCAGGCCCAACTTGACAATCAATCTTCTTTTTAAAATCTGGTCTTTCGATGTATTCGCTGGTTAGCTCGGCTGCTCTGTCTTATCTTTCCCATGTACCGAGCTGTGAGAGCTGGCTCTGCTGACTGCACCCTTTCTTCGGGTTTATATTCTCTTTCTAACAGTTACTAAGTTTTTATAACTTTATTGTAAAGTAACTTATTTCACTTTGATTTCAAAAAGTATCTTTGATCTAAACATTCTAATACAACTAAGTATTCATTTTGACATAACCTCACCTCTCAGGTCTCCGATTACATTGCTTCCTTTGTGATATTCAAAAATGCTTTGGTTTCAATAGAGGTGTGAATTTTGGTTTGGTTCCTGTCATTTCTATGGTTTTATTTTCCTGTATCCTCTCATGTTTCTCTCAGACCAGATATTGCCAGACCTCCAAGTTTCAAATGACACATCTTTCCATATTTTCAATTACATGCGTCCTGACACTGGTACTTCCTCACACCGATACGTTCTCACACTGATACGTCCCCATACCGGTACGTCCTCAAACCCGTATGTCTTTCCACTGGTACATCCTCACACTGCTGTGTCCTCACATTGGTACGTCATCACAACGGTACGCCATCACACCGGTACGCCGTCACACCAGTACAACCACACAGGTACATTGTCCCACCAGTGGGTCGTGACAGTGCTACGTCCTCACACCAGTAAGTCTACATACTGGTGCCTCATCACACCAGGACATCGACTCACCAGTAAGTCCTCACACCGGTATGTCCTCACACTGGTACGTCCTCATACCGGTGCACAATAACACTGGTACGTAGTCACATCAGTATGTCGCCACAACGGCACGTCCTCACAATTGTACGTCATCACACAGGCACGTCCTCATCACACCAGTACAGCGTCACACCGGTACGTCCTCAGAATGTCCTCCATTGGAAGATCTTCACTGTGGTACGTCCTCACACCGGTACATCCTCACACCGGTACGTCCTCACACCGGTCCGTCCTCACACTGATACATCCTCACACCAGTACGCCTTTCCACTGGTACATCCTCACTTTGCCATGTCTTCACACTGGTACATCTTCACACCGGTACGTTGTCACACCGGTACGTTGTCACACTGGTACGTCCTCACACCGGTACGTCCTCCACTGGAACGTTTCCATCGCGGTACGTCCTCACGCCGGTAAGCCCTCACATTGGTACGTCCTCACATTGGTACATCCTCACATTGCCGTGTATTCACACCAGTACGTCGTCACACCAGTACATCCTCACACCGGTACATCCTCACACCGGTACAACCTCACATTGCCGTGTCTTCACACCAGTACGTCGTCACACCAGTACATCGTCACACCGGTACATCCTCACACCGGTACATCCTCACACCGGTACATCCTCACACCGGTACATCGTCACACCAGTACATCGTCACACCAGTACATCCTCACACCGGTACATCCTCACACCGGTACATCCTCACACCGGTACATCCTCACACCGGTACATCGTCACACCAGTACATCCTCACACCGGTACATCCTCACACCGGTACATCCTCACACCGGTACGTCCTCACACCGGTACATCCTCACACCGGTACATCCTCACACCGGTACATCCTCACACCGGTACGTCCTCACACCAGTACATCCTCACACCGGTACATCCTCACACCGGTACGTCCTCACACCGGTACATCCTCACACCGGTACATCCTCACACCGGTACATCGTCACACCAGTACATCCTCACACCGGTACATCCTCACACCGGTACGTCCTCACATAGGTACGTCCTTACACCGGTACATCCACACACCGGTACGTCATCACACAGGTACGTCCTCACACCGGTACGTCCTCACACCGGTACGTCCTCACACTGGTACGTCTTCAGACCGGTACATCCTCACACCGGTACATCCTCACACCGGTACGTCATCACACAGGTATGTCCTCACACTGGTACGTCTTCAGACCGGTACATCCTCACACCGGTACGTCGTCACACAGGTACGTCCTCACACCGGTACGTCTTCAGACCGGTACATCCTCACACCGGTACATCCTCACACCGGTACATCCTCACACCGGTACGTCCTCACACCGGTACATCCTCACACCGGTACATCCTCACACCGGTACATCCTCACACCGGTACATCCTCACACCGGTACGTCGTCACATTGACGTGTCTTCACACCAGTACATCGTTACACCGGTACATCCTCACACCGGTACGTCATCACATTGACGTGTCTTCACACCAGTACATCGTCACACCGGTACATCCTCACACCGGTACGTCGTCACATTGACGTGTCTTCACACCAGTACATCGTTACATCGGTGCATCCTCACACCAGTACATCGTTACATCGGTACATCCTCACACCGGTACATCCTCACATTGCCGTGTCTTCACACCAGTACATCCTCACACCGGTACGTCCTCACACCGGTACATCCTCACACCGGTACATCCTCACACCGGTACGTCCTCACACCGGTACATCCTCACACCAGTACATCCTCACACCGGTACGTCGTCACACCGGTACATCCTCACACCGGTACATCCTCACACCGGTATGTCGTCACACCGGTACGTCCTCACACCGGTACATCCTCACACCGGTACATCCTCACACCGGTACATCCTCACACCGGTACATCCTCACACTGGTACATCCTCACACTGGTACGTCGTCACTCCGGTACGTTGTCACACCGGTACGTCGTCACACCGGTACGTCCTCACACTGGTACATCTCACACTGGTACATGATCACAACGGTACGTCGTCACACTGCTACATCCTCGCACTGGTACATCCCTACACCGGTACGTCCTCACCCTGGTAGGTCCTCAGAATGGCACATCCTCACACTAGCGCGTCCTCCACTGGAACATCCTCACACCGGTGCGTCCTCATTCTGACGCATCACAAGGGTACGTCCTCACACTGGTACGTCTACAATCTGGTACCTCTTCACACCAGGAAGATCGACACACCAGTAGGTCGTCACACCGGTATGTCCTCACACCGGCACACATTAACACCGATACATCATCCCACTTCTACATCCTCACACCAGTACGTCCTCACACCGGTACATCATCAGAATGGCGTCTCAGTCCGGCATGTACGCCATTGGAAGATCCTCACTGCGGTACGTCCTTACACTGGTACGTCCTCGCACCGGTACGTCGTAACACCGGTACGATCTCACACTGGTACGTCCTCACACTGATACGTCCTAACACCGGTACGTCGTAACACCGGTACGTCGTCACACCGGTACGTCGTCACACCTGTATGTCCACATACTGGTACGTCCTAACCGGTACATCGTCACACCGGTATGTCCACATACTGGTACGTTCTCACACTGGTCCGCCCTCACACTGGTACATCCGCAAATTGCTGTGTCCTTGCACTGGTACGTCTTCACACCGGTACGTCCTGAGGCTGGTATGTCCTTACACTGGTACGGCCTCACACCGGTGTGTACTCACTCCCACGCGTCACAACGGTACATCCTCAAACTGGTCCATCCTCACACCGGCACGTCCTCACACCGGCATGTCCTCACTCTGGTCCGTATTCACACTGATACATCCTCACACCGGTATGTCTTTCCACTGGTACATCCTCACTTTGCCGTGTCTTCACACCGGTACGTTGTCACACCGTTACGTTGTCACACCGGTATGTTGTCACACCGGTACGTTGTCACACCGGTAAGTTGTCACACCGGTACGTCCTCACACTGGTACGTCCTCACACCGGTGTGTCCTCACTCCCACGCGCCACAATAGTACATCCTCAAACTGGTACATCCTCGCACCGTTACGTCCTCACACTGGTACGTCCGCATACTGGTACATCCTCAAACCCGTACATCTTTCCACTGGTACATCCTCACACTGCCGTGTCATCACACCGGTACGCCGTCTGACCGGTACGTCGTCCGACCGGTACGCCGTCTGACCGGTACGTCGTCCGACCGGTACGTCGTCCGACCGGTACGCCGTCAGACCGGTACGCCGTCAGACCGGTACGCCGTCAGACCGGTACGCCGTCAGACCGGTACGCCGTCACACCGGTACGCCGTCACACCGGTACGCCGTCACACCGGTACGCCGTCACACCGGTACGCCGTCACACCGGTACGCCGTCAGACCGGTACGCCGTCACACCGGTACGCCGTCAGACCGGTACGCCGTCACACCGGTACGCCGTCAGACCGGTACGCCGTCAGACCGGTACGCCGTCAGACCGGTACGCCGACACACCGGAACGCCGTCAGACCGGTACTTCGTCAGACCGGTACGCCGTCACACCGGTGCGCCGTCAGACCGGTACGCCGTCAGACCGGTACGCCGTCAGACCGGAACGCCGTCAGACCGGTACGCCGTCAGACCGGTACGCCGACACACCGGTACGCCGTCAGACCGGTACGCCGTCAGACCGGTACGCCGTCACACCGGTACGCCGTCAGACCGGTACGCCATCAGACCGGTACGCCGTCAGACCGGTACGCCGTCAGACCGGAACGCCGTCAGACCGGTACGCCGTCAGACCGGTTACGCCGTCAGACCGGTACGCCGTCAGACCGGTACGCCGTCAGACCGGTACGCCGTCACACCGGTACGCCGTCACACGGTACGCCGTCAGACCGGTACGCCGTCAGACCGGTACGCCGTCAGACCGGTACGCCGTCACACCGGTACTTCGTCAGACCGGTACGCCGTCAGACCGGTACGCCGTCAGACCGGTACGCCGTCAGACCGGTACGTCGTCAGACCGGTACGCCGTCAGACCGGTACGCCGTCACACCGGTACGCCGTCACACCGGTACGCCGTCAGACCGGTACGCCGTCAAACCGGTACTTCGTCAGACCGGTACTTCGTCAGACCGGTACGCCGTCAGACCGGTACGCCGACACACCGGTACTTCGTCAGACCGGTACTTCGTCAGACCGGTACGCCGTCACACCGGTACGCCGTCACACCGGTACTTCGTCAGACCGGTACTTCGTCAGACCGGTACGCCGTCAGACCGGTACTTCGTCAGACCGGTACGCCGTCAGACCGGTACGCCGACACACCGGTACTTCGTCAGACCGGTACTTCGTCAGACCGGTACGCCGTCAGACCGGTACTTCGTCAGACCGGTACGCCGTCAGACCGGTACGCCGACACACCGGTACTTCGTCAGACCGGTACTTCGTCAGACCGGTACGCCGTCAGACCGGTACGCCGACACACCGGTACTTCGTCAGACCGGTACGCCGTCAGACCGGTACGCCGTCAGACCGGTACGCCGTCACACCGGTACGCCGTCAGACCGGTACGCCGTCAGACCGGTACGCCGTCAGACCGGTACGCCGTCAGACCGGAACGCCGTCAGACCGGTACGCCGTCAGACCGGTACGCCGTCAGACCGGTACGCCGTCAGACCGGTACGCCGTCAGACCGGTACGCCGTCACACCGGTACGCCGTCACACCGGTACGCCGTCAGACCGGTACGCCGTCAGACCGGTACGCCGTCAGACCGGTACGCCGTCACACCGGTACTTCGTCAGACCGGTACGCCGTCAGACCGGTACGCCGTCAGACCGGTACGCCGTCAGACCGGTACTTCGTCAGACCGGTACGCCGTCAGACCGGTACGCCGTCACACCGGTACGCCGTCACACCGGTACGCCGTCAGACCGGTACGCCGTCAAACCGGTACTTCGTCAGACCGGTACTTCGTCAGACCGGTACGCCGTCAGACCGGTACGCCGTCACACCGGTACGCCGTCACACCGGTACGCCGTCAGACCGGTACGCCGTCAGACCGGTACGCCGTCAGACCGGTGCGCCGTCAGACCGGTACGCCGTCAGACCGGTACGCCGTCAGACCGGTACGCCGTCAGACCGGTACGCCGTCAGACCGGTACGCCGTCAGACCGGTACGCCGTCAGACCGGTACGCCGTCAGACCGGTACTCCGTCACACCGGTACGCCGTCACACCGGTACGCCGTCACACCGGTACGCCGTCACACCGGTACGCCGTCACACCGGTACGCCGTCAGACCGGTACGCCGTCACACCGGTACGCCGTCAGACCGGTACGCTGTCACACCGGTACGCCGTCAGACCGGTACGCCGTCAGACCGGTACGCCGTCAGACCGGTACGCCGACACACCGGTACGCCGTCAGACCGGTACTTCGTCAGACCGGTACGCCGTCACACCGGTACGCCGTCAGACCGGTACGCCGTCAGACCGGTACGCCGTCAGACCGGTACGCCGTCAGACCGGAACGCCGTCAGACCGGTACGCCGTCAGACCGGTACGCCGACACACCGGTACGCCGTCAGACCGGTACGCCGTCAGACCGGTACGCCGTCACACCGGTACGCCATCACACCGGTACGCCGTCAGACCGGTACGCCGTCACACCGGTACGCCATCACACCGGTACGCCGTCAGATCGGTACGCCGTCACACCGGTACGCCGTCAGACCGGTACGCCGTCAGACCGGTACGCCGTCAGACCGGTACGCCGTCAGACCGGAACGCCGTCAGACCGGTACGCCGTCAGACCGGTACGCCGTCAGACCGGTACGCCGTCAGACCGGTACGCCGTCAGACCGGTACGCCGTCACACCGGTACGCCATCACACCGGTACGCCGTCAGACCGGTACGCCGTCAGACCGGTACGCCGTCAGACCGGTACGCCGTCAGACCGGTACGCCGTCAGACCGGTACGCCGTCACACCGGTACGCCGTCAGACCGGTACTCCGTCACACCGGTACGCCGTCCGACCGGTACGCCGTCAGACCGGTACGCCGTCAGACCGGTACGCCGTCACACCGGTACGCCGTCAGACCGGTACTTCGTCAGACCGGTACGCCGTCAGACCGGTACGCCGTCAGACCGGTACGCCGTCACACCGGTACGCCATCACACCGGTACGCCGTCAGACCGGTACGCCGTCAGACCGGTACTTCGTCAGACCGGTACGCCGTCAGACCGGTACGCCGTCAGACCGGTACGCCGTCAGACCGGTGCGCCGTCAGACCGGTACGCCGTCAGACCGGTACGCCGTCAGACCGGTACGCCGTCAGACCGGTACGCCGTCAGACCGGTACTTCGTCAGACCGGTACGCCGTCAGACCGGTACGCCGTCAAACCGGTACTTCGTCAGACCGGTACTTCGTCAGACCGGTACGCCGTCAGACCGGTACGCCGTCACACCGGTACGCCGTCACACCGGTACGCCGTCAGACCGGTACGCCGTCAGACCGGTACGCCGTCACACCGGTACGCCGTCAGACCGGTACGCCGTCACACCGGTACGCCGTCAGACCGGTACGCCGTCAGACCGGTACGCCGTCAGACCGGTACGCCGTCAGACCGGTACGCCGTCACACCGGTACGCCGTCACACCGGTACGCCGTCAGACCGGTACGACAACAACCTGGTACATTGTCCCACTGTGGGTTGTCACACTGCTACGTCCCCACACCGATACGTCTACACACTGGTACCTCATCACACCAGGACAAAGACACACCGGTAAGTCGTTACACCGGTATGTCCTCACACCGGTATGGCCTCACACTGGTATGTCCGCACACCATTGTGTTCTCACTTCCACATGTCACAGCGGTAAATCCTCACACTGGTACATCCTCACACCGGTACATCCTCACACCGGTACGTCCTCACACCGGTACGTCTTTACACTGGTACATCCTTACATTGCCGTGTCTTCACACCAGTACATCGTCACACCGGTACGTCATCACACTGGTATGTCGTCACATTGGTACGTTGTCACACTGGTACGTCGTCACACCAGTATGTCATCAAACCAGTACGCTGTCACACAGCTACATCCTCACACCGGTTCATCCTCACACCGGTAGTCGTCACACTGATACGTCGTCACACCGGTACATCCTCACACCGGTATTTCCTCACAACGGTACGTCCTCCACTGGAATATCCTCACACCGGTACGTCCTCACACCAGTACGCCCTCACACCGGTACGTCCTCACATTGGTACGTGCTCACACCGGTACGCCCTCACACCGGTATATCCTCACACCGGTACGCCCTCACACCGGTACGTCCTCACACCGGTACGCCCTCACACCGGTACGTCCTCACACCGGGATGCCCTCATACCGGTACGTCCCCACACCGGTATATCCTCACACCGGTACGCCCTCACACCGGTACGTCCTCACACCGGTATATCCTCACACCGGTACGCCCTCACACCGGTACGTCCTCACACCGGTACGTCCTCACACCGGTGAGTCCTCGCACTGGTGCGACCTCACCCACTTGCGTCATAAGGGTACACCCTCACACCGGTACATCCTCACACCGGTACATCCTCACACCGGTACGTCCTCACACCGATACATTGTCGCACCGGTACGTCCTCACACCGGTACGTCCTCACACCGGTACGTCCTCACACCGGTACGTCCTCACACTGGTACGTCCTCACACCGATACAGTGTCACACCGGTACCTCCTCACACCGGTACCTCCTCACACCGGTACCTTGTCACACCGGTACATTGTCACACCGGTACTTTGTCACACCGGTACCTTCTCACCCTGGTAGGTCCTCAGAATGGCACATCCTCACACTAGCGTGTCCTCACACTGGTACGTCCTCCACTGGAATGTCCTCACACCGGTGCTTCCTCTCTCTCACGCATCACAAGGGTAAGTCCTCACACCGGTACCTCCTCACACCGGTACATCCTCACACCAGTATATCCTTACGCTGACACGCACTAACACCAGTACGTCGTCCCACTTGTATGTCCTTACTCCAGTATCTCCTCACACCGGTATATAGTCACGTTGGCACACCTCACACTGGTATGTCCTCCATTGGAAGATCCTCACATTGGTACGTCCTCACACCGGTACGTTCTCACACCTGTACGCCCTCACACTCGTCACATTGGCACACCTGACATCGGTACATCCTCCACTGGAAGGTCCTCTCACCGGTAAATCCTCACAACAGTACGTCCTCACATCGGTACATCCTCACAATGCTGTGTCCTCACACTGGTACAGCCTCACCCCGGTATATCCTCACAATGCTGTGTCCTCACACCGGTACAGCCTCACAATGCTGTGTCCTTACACCGGTACATCCTCACAATGCTGTGTCCTTACACCGGTACATCCTCACAATGCTGTGTCCTCACACCGGTACAGCCTCACAATGCTGTGTCCTTACACCGGTACAGCCTCACAATGCTGTGTCCTCACACCGGTACAGCCTCACCCCGGTACATCCTCACTATGCTGTGTCCTCACACCGGTACAGCCTCACAATGCTGTGTCCTCACACTGGTACAGCCTCACAATGCTGTGTCCTCACACCGGTACATCCTCACAATGCTGTGTCCTCACACCGGTACATCCTCACAATGCTGTGTCCTCACACCGGTACATCCTCACAATGCTGTGTCCTCACACCGGTACAGCCTCACAATGCTGTGTCCTCACACCGGTACATCCTCACAATGCTGTGTCCTCACACCGGTACAGCCTCACAATGCTGTGTCCTCACACAGGTACATCCTCACAATGCTGTGTCCTCACACCGGTACATCCTCACAATGCTGTGTCCTCACACCGGTACAGCCTCACAATGCTGTGTCCTCACACCGGTACATCCTCACAATGCTGTGTCCTCACACCGGTACATCCTCACAATGCTGTGTCCTCACACCGGTACGCCCTCACAATGCTGTGTCCTCACACCGGTACATCCTCACAATGCTGTGTCCTCACACCGGTACATCCTCACAATGCTGTGTCCTTACACCGGTACATCCTCACAATGCTGTGTCCTCACACCGGTACATCCTCACAATGCTGTGTCCTCACACCGGTACGCCCTCACAATGCTGTGTCCTCACACCGGTACATCCTCACAATGCTGTGTCCTTACACCGGTACAGCCTCACAATGCTGTGTCCTCACACCGGTACGCCCTCACAATGCTGTGTCCTCACACCGGTACATCCTCACAATGCTGTGTCCTTACACCGGTACAGCCTCACAATGCTGTGTCCTCACACCGGTACAGCCTCACAATGCTGTGTCCTCACACCGGTACATCCTCACAATGCTGTGTCCGCCTCACCCCGGTACATCCTCACAATGCTGTGTCCTTACACCGGTACAGCCTCACAATGCTGTGTCCTCACACCGGTACATCCTCACTATGCTGTGTCCTCACACCGGTACAGCCTCACACCGGTACAGCCTCACACCGGTACAGCCTCACACCGGTACAGCCTCACACCGGTACAGCCTCACTATGCTGTGTCCTCACACCGGTACATCCTCACAATGCTGTGTCCTCACACCGGTACATCCTCACAATGCTGTGTCCTCACACCGGTACATCCTCACAATGCTGTGTCCTCACACCGGTACATCCTCACACTGGTACAGCCTCACCCCGGTATATCCTCACAATGCTGTGTCCTCACACCGGTACATCCTCACAATGCTGTGTCCTCACACTGGTACATCCTCACAATGCTGTGTCCTCACACTGGTACATCCTCACAATGCTGTGTCCTCACATCGGTATATCCTCACAATGCTGTGTCCTCACCCCGGTACATCCTCACACTGGTACAGCCTCACACCGGTACAGCCTCACACCGGTACATCCTCACACTGGTACAGCCTCACACCGGTACATCCTCACACCGGTACATCCTCACAATGCTGTGTCCTCACACCGGTACAGCCTCACCCCGGTACAGCCTCACAACGCTGTGTCCTTACACCGGTATATCCTCACAATGCTGTGTCCTTACACCGGTATATCCTCACAATGCTGTGTCCTCACACCGGTATATCCTCACAATGCTGTGTCCTTACACCGGTATATCCTCACAATGCTGTGTCCTTACACCGGTATATCCTCACAATGCTGTGTCCTTACACCGGTATATCCTCACAATGCTGTGTCCTCACACCGGTATATCCTCACAATGCTGTGTCCTCACACCGGTATATCCTCACAATGCTGTGTCCTTACACCGGTATATCCTCACAATGCTGTGTCCTCACACAGCCTCACAATGCTGTGTCCTCACACCGGTACATCCTCACACTGGTACAGCCTCACAGTGGTACAGCCTCACAATGCTGTGTCCTCACACCGGTATATCCTCACAATGCTGTGTCCTCACACAGCCTCACACCGGTACAGCCTCACAACGCTGTGTCCTTACACCGGTATATCCTCACAATGCTGTGTCCTCACACAGCCTCACACTGGTACATCCTCACAATGCTGTGTCCTCACACTGGTACAGCCTCACAATGCTGTGTCCTCACACTGGTACAGCCTCACAATGCTGTGTCCTCACACCGGTACATCCTCACAATGCTGTGTCCTCACACCGGTACAGCCTCACAATGCTGTGTCCTCACACCGGTACAGCCTCACAATGCTGTGTCCTCACACTGGTACAGCCTCACAATGCTGTGTCCTCACACAGCCTCACAATGCTGTGTCCTCACATCGGTATATCCTCACAATGCTGTGTCCTCACCCCGGTACATCCTCACACTGGTACAGCCTCACACCGGTACAGCCTCACACCGGTACATCCTCACACTGGTACAGCCTCACACCGGTACATCCTCACACCGGTACATCCTCACAATGCTGTGTCCTTACACCGGTACATCCTCACAATGCTGTGTCCTCACACCGGTACAGCCTCACCCCGGTACAGCCTCACAACGCTGTGTCCTTACACCGGTATATCCTCACAATGCTGTGTCCTTACACCGGTATATCCTCACAATGCTGTGTCCTCACACCGGTATATCCTCACAATGCTGTGTCCTCACACCGGTACATCCTCACACTGGTACAGCCTCACAGTGGTACAGCCTCACAATGCTGTGTCCTCACACCGGTATATCCTCACAATGCTGTGTCCTCACACAGCCTCACACCGGTACAGCCTCACAACGCTGTGTCCTTACACCGGTATATCCTCACAATGCTGTGTCCTCACACTGGTACAGCCTCACAATGCTGTGTCCTCACACTGGTACAGCCTCACAATGCTGTGTCCTCACACCGGTACATCCTCACAATGCTGTGTCCTCACACCGGTACAGCCTCACAATGCTGTGTCCTCACACCGGTACAGCCTCACAATGCTGTGTCCTCACACCGGTACAGCCTCACAATGCTGTGTCCTCACACAGCCTCACAATGCTGTGTCCTCACACCGGTATATCCTCACAATGCTGTGTCCTCACACAGCCTCACAATGCTGTGTCCTCACACCGGTATATCCTCACAATGCTGTGTCCTTACACCGGTATATCCTCACAATGCTGTGTCCTCACACCGGTATATCCTCACAATGCTGTGTCCTCACACAGCCTCACAATGCTGTGTCCTCACACCGGTATATCCTCACAATGCTGTGTCCTTACACCGGTATATCCTCACAATGCTGTGTCCTCACACCGGTATATCCTCACAATGCTGTGTCCTCACACAGCCTCACAATGCTGTGTCCTCACACCGGTACATCCTCACACTGGTACAGCCTCACAGTGGTACAGCCTCACAATGCTGTGTCCTCACACCGGTATATCCTCACAATGCTGTGTCCTCACACAGCCTCACACCGGTACAGCCTCACAACGCTGTGTCCTTACACCGGTATATCCTCACAATGCTGTGTCCTCACACAGCCTCACACTGGTACATCCTCACAATGCTGTGTCCTTATACCGGTATATCCTCACAATGCTGTGTCCTCACACCGGTACATCCTCACAATGCTGTGTCCTCACACAGCCTCACACTGGTACGTCCTCACACCGGTACGTCTTTACACTGGTACATCCTCATATTGTCGTGTCTTCACACCAGTATGTCGTCACACCGGTACGTCCACTAGTACCTCATCACACCAGTACAGCCACACACTGCTACGTTGTCACACCGGTTATTCCTCAGACTGGCACGTCCTCACACCGGCAAACACTAACACCGGTACGTAGTCACACCAGTACGTCGCCCCACTTGTACTTCCCTACGCTGGTACGTCGCCACACTGGTACGTCGCCACACCGGTACGTCCCTACGCTGGTACGTCGCCACACTGGTACGTCGTCACACCCGTACGTCCTCACACCCGTACGTCCTCACAATGGTACGTCCTCACCCCGGCACACACTAACACCGGTACGTCGTTCCACTTGTACGTCCTCACACCGTTACATCCTCCACTGGAAGGCCCTCACACTGCCGTGTCCTCGCACTGGCACATTCTCACTCCGGCGCGTCCTCATACTGCCGTGAACGGACAGTTTGATGTGGGGGACAATCTGGCATAAACGCCTGATCTGCAAACTCAATTAGATGTAAATGGAGCATCCTGACTTTTATATTTGGAATCCCTGTTCCGTCAATTGCAGGGGGCAGGACGATCGAGGGGGGGGGGGGGGGGGGGGGGATTTTGCCAGCATAAAAGCCATTTTGGGTTTCCCTCTGAATGCCCACCATTCCCACCACCCCCACCCTCCCCGGAAATAGGGAGAGAAAATCTCCCCTGATACGTTTGTTGCACGTTACAGTATTGGTTGCAAATGAACAAAGTGGAATGGCTGATGGATTCGAGGCGACACTGAGGATAACCTCCTGGCTGAAACAGAAAGGATGAATGGTTGTGATATGCAGACTAAATTACATTCTTTAAAAAGTGAGCGAGCTGGCCCCTGAAGCCACTAAAAATCCTTTCATGATGAATGAAGCACATGATGCTGCCATTCGTCCTGTAACCTTGCAGTGCCAGTTCCGTTGATATCTGCAATCTGAAGCAGCCTCACATATTGCATCACTGTTTCCTGCTCCTCGAGGGACTCCTGTCTTCATAAAAGGAAAGGGTCAGAGCTGGACTCAAACTTCACATATAAATCGGCAGCACAAAGAGCTGAGGGAGAATGCATCTCGGATGTGTCCTTGCTTTTGGGCAGGCTCTGCATCATCACTGACATTGTCTGCCCTCTGCCCTTGAAAGTTGATGGCCTCCTTTCGATCTTCAAATCTTTTGCAATAAATGCAAGCTTCGAGTCAATGGGGTTTGGCAGTGTGCCAGGCCATCCTGCCAGTGGGAAGTTCAGGCCTTCTTACCACACTGCTAACTAGTTTTCTGCACTGAATGTTCAACACAGGGAAAGCAATGGGTCTGCGGGGTGAGATTGAGATGGCTGGGCATGGAGACCATACCATTCACTGTCGCAAATTATTCTTCAAACACTCTCCTAGTCTTGCAGAAATCATTTTGGAGCTGACACTTGTGGAACTCTGAGGAATTTCTTCAGCCAGACGGTGGTGAATCTGTGCAACTCTTTGCCGCAGAAGGCTGTGGAGGCCAAATCACTGAGTGTCCTTAAGACAGAGCTAGGTAGGTTTTTGAGAAGGCAGGAGAATGGGGATGAGAAACATTTGTTCGTAGTATCCATGCAGTGCAGAAGGAGACCATTCGGCCATCGAGTCTGCAGCGACGCTTGGAAAGAGCACCCTACTTAAGCCCACTCCCCGACCCGATCCTAGTCACCCAGTAACTCCACCTAACCTTTTGGACACTGAGGGACAATTTAGTGTAGTCAATCCACCTAACCTGCACTGTGGGAGGAAACCGGAGCGCCCAAAGGAAACCCACGCAGACACGGGGAAAAAGTGCAAACTCCCCACAGACAGACGCCCAAGGTCGGAATTGAACCTGGGTCCCTGACGCTGTGAGGCTGCAGTGTTCACCACTGTCATTGAATGGCGGAGCAGACTTGATGGCCTAATTCTGCTCTTATCTTATAGCTTTATAACTCTTCCTTGTCCCACCAGCTTGTCATTAGCACAGTGCACTAAACAGCTGGCTTGTAATGCAGAATAAGACAGCAGCGTGGGTTCAATTCCCGTACCGGCCTCTCCGAACAGCTGCCGGAATGTGGGAACTAGAAGTTTTTCACAGTAACTTCATTGAAGCCTACTTGTACGGTAGCATGGTGGTTAGCATAAATGCTTCACAGCTCCAGGGTCCCAGGTTCGATTCCCGGCTGGGTCACTGTCTGTGCGGAGTCTGCACGTCCTCCCCGTGTGTGCATGAGCATGATTTTATGAAGTATACTATTTAATTCTAACATCCTATATTATTTTTTAACTTTATTTCTGTTGAGATAATCCAAAATTGCATTGCACTGAATTTGATAGACATTGATTATTACTGGGTGTCCCTTCAAAGAGTCAAAAGTAAGCAAAATACTATCCGTTCAAAGAGAAAATCTCACAAAATCTCTTCTACAAAGAGTCATGGAGGTCCACAGCATAGAAAAGGTCCTTCAGGCCATCGCTTCTGCATCAAGCAAAAACAATCACCTAACTATTCCCCTCCCATTTTCCTGCACTTGACCTCATTGCCTTGTATGCCTTGGCATCGCAATACACATCTAAATATTTCTTAAATGTTCTGAGGGTCTCTGTCTCCACCATCCTTTCAGGCAGTGAGTTCCAGACACCCACCACCCTCTGGGTGAAAAAAGGTTTTCTCCACATCCCCTCTGACGTGTTGGGTACTCTGGATCTGTGGAGACTGCGTTGACCTCAGCAGTAACACATACAGGCTACCAACACTTGAAATAGTACAACACTATTTTATCCAGCTAGGAACTGTTGAACATACTTTCACTGTGGGTCGACACTATGTTAGATTAAACTGAAGACCTATGCCTATCCTAACCAGTCTATACTCTCAGCACATGGTAAAGATCTGTGCTACAAGCTGTGAGCTCTGTCCTTCTGTATAGAACAGTACAGCACAGAACAGGCCCTTCGGCCCTCAATGTTGTGCCGAGCCATGATCACCCCACTCAAACCCACGTATCCACCCTATACCCGTAACCCAACAACCCCCTCTTAACCTTACTTTAATTAGGACACTACGGGCAATTTAGCATGGCCAATCCACCTAACCCGCACATCTTTGGACTGTGGGAGGAAACCGGACACCCGGAGGAAACCCACGCACACAGGGGGAGGACGTGCAGACTCCACACAGACAGTGACCCAGCCGGGAATCGAACCTGGTACCCTGGAGCTGTGAAGCATTTATGCTAACCACCATGCTACCCTGCTGCCCTAGGCTGAGAGGCTGCATCCCGAATGAGCGGGAAAATTAGTGCCCTCTGTCTTTATAGTGAGTGTGCTCTGACTGGTGATTGGCTGCTATGTTGTGTGTGTTGATTGGTTTTGCCGTGTGTCAATCAGGGTGTGTCTGCACCATGATATACTGATGTGTATATTAGGACATCCCGCCTTTTATTAAAAAATGTGTGGTTGTGGCAATAAATAATGTGTGGTGAGAATGTTCCTAACTACATTTGGAGTGTGATGGCATATTTACAAGACTATGTACATAAAAACTAAGCTATTTACATGGGAAGGTGTCTAGTGCAGATGAACAGTATGCAACAAAATAGTAACTAGAGCAACATTATATACAAACCAGTGAGTCGATTAAACAAAGCAACAACAATTCAGAGAGTCCATGAATTCAAAAAGTTCATAACTTTAGTCTCTGAGGTGGGCGACGAATTCTGATTGACCGCCTCAAGGGTGGGTCAAGAGCCACCGGTTCAGTAACGGGCTGGACTGTGTCCGAGTCAGAGGGCGGCAGAGCGACAGGGAGCTTTGCAAAGTCATTGGCGGGGTCGTCATGATGACGAGGCAGGACCTGAAGATCTCGTGGCGAGCGCGGGATGAGACAAAGTGCATGCCGATTGCGACACAGAAGAGAGCCATCCGGTAGACGAACCAGGAACAAACGGGGGGCCACTTGTCGGACATGACCATGAGCGGGATGCTGTGTCGAGCAAAGGTTTCCTTACATGCACGAATGACTGCAGCTGAGGTAAGGTCGTGCAACCGTATCACCTCCGGGTAATTCGAGAAGTAGTCCACGATGAGGACATAGTCTTGGCCAAGCGCATGGAACAGGTCGATGCCCACCTTGGTCCAGGGCGACGTGACCTACTCATGGGGTTGCAGGGTTTCACGTGGTTGCGCAGGCTGGAATCGCTGACAAGTTGGGCAGTGAGCACAGTGTTAGCTATGTCCTTGTTAATCCCAGGCCAGTACACTGCCTCTCGGGCCCATCGGCGGCACTTCTCCACTCCCAGGTGGCCCTCATGGAGCTCTTCGAGGACAAGCTGGTGCATGCTGTGAGGGATGACAATGCGTTCCAGTTTTAGAAGAACCCCGTCTACTACCGCCAGATCATCTCTGACATTATAGAATTGAGGGCATTGAGGGCAAATCCCGCTGGGTCACATAGAGTGGTGACAGACCGGGAGAGAGCGTCAGCGATGATGAGCTCCTTGCCCGGGGTGTATACAAGCTGGAAGTCGTAGCGCCTGAGCTTGAGAAGAATACGCTGGAAGCGAGGTGTCATGTAGCTAAGGTCTTTTTGTATGAAATGGACCAGCAGTCTATTGTCTGTCTCGACGGTGAACTGAGGGAGTCCGTAGACATAATCATGGAATTTAACGACTCCAATCAGAAGACCCAGGCACTCCTTTTCAATCTGCGCATAACGCTGTTCGGTGGGGGTCATCGCACGCGACGCTATTGCAACGGGGCCCATGATGAGGGCTCATCACGCTGAAGGAGCACTGCTCCAATGCCGGATTGACTGGCATCTGTAGAAATTTTGGTCTCCTTGGCTGGGTCAAAAAATGCTAAGACCGGGGCCATGGTCAGCTTCGCCCTGAGTTCCTGCCATTCATGTTCGTGGGCAGGGAGCCATTGGAAGTCTGTTGTCTTCCTGACCAGGTTCCTGAGAGCCATGGTGTGAGAGGCAAGGTTAGGGATGAATTTCCCTAAGAAGTTGACCATGCCCAAAAAGCGGAGGACCGCCTTCTTGTCCTTCGGTGTCTTCATGATCTTAATGGCAGCTACCTTGTCCGCATCCGGCTGCACACCCAACTGGGAGATGTGGTCCCCGAGGAACTTAATTTCTGTCTGACCAAAGGAGCATTTGGCCCTGTTGAGGAGGAGGCCATGCTCATGTATCCGTCTGAAGACGCGCTGGAGGCGATTAACATGCTCCTGCGGAGTGGTGCACCAGATGGTTATGTCGTCCCCATAGACGTGAACGCCTTCAATACCTTCCATCATTTGTTCCATAATCCGATGAACCACTTCTGATGCAGAGATGATCCCAAACGGCATCCTGTTGTAGCAATATCTTCCAAAGCGGATATTAAACATGCAGAGTTTCCTGCTGGATTCATCGAGCTGGATTTGCCAGAATCCCTTTGAGGCATCTAGCTTGGTAAAGAACTTGGTGTGAGACATCTCACAGGTGCGTTCTTCACGCTTGGGAATGGGACAGTGCCCTCTCATAATATTGCACTGAGGTCCTTGGGATCAATGCACATTCTCAGCTCGCCGGAAGGTTTTTTTCACGCATACCATGGAGCTGACCCAGTCGGTTGGTTCCCTGACTCTGGAAATCATTCCTTGGTCTTGAAGGTCCTGCAGCTGCTGCTTGAGGGGGTCCTTGAGGAGTGCTGGGACCCTGCGAGGTGCGTGCACCACAGGCGTGACATTCAGTTTCAATAAGATCTTGTAGGTGTACGGGAGCATGCCCATGCCCTCGAAAACATTGTGGTATTGGTTAATAATGGCGTTGAGCTGCGCCCTAAAATCAGTGTCCTGAGAGGCAGACGCGTCAGGAGGCGAGAGATAGAGAACCCTCTGGACCAGGTTCAACAGCTTACATGCCTGCGCACCAAGCAGGCAGGCTTTAGAGGATCCCACTATTTCAAAGGGAAGGATGGCTTTAAGTGACCTGTGCACCACTTCAAGTTGGCATGAGCCACTGGCAGCAATTGTATTGCCATTATAATCTAACAGCTGGCAGGCTGATGGCAGGATCGATGGCTTGACACGGAGGCTGTCGAGGTCAGGCCGCGCAATGAGATTGGCGGAGGCGCCGGTGTCCAGGCGGAATCGGATTTAGGACCGGTTGACCGTAAGGGTGGCACACCACTCATCGTCCTGATCAATGCTGTATACCGGTAGAGGCTAGACTTTTTGCTTAGGGGGCACCCTGTGTTTGGTAATGACACCGACTCGAAATGGTGCCTTTGGGTCCTCGGTGTCAATGTCAGGCAACAGGTCAGAATTGGGTTCGGTGACCGTGGGTTGGATGGCGCGGACATCCCTGCGTAGCTGGTTGGAGCGACGAGAGTTGGCAGGCTGAGCGGACCTGCACAGAGCAGCATAGTGGCCAAGTTTGCCACATTGTAGGCAGCGTTGGGATTTTGCAGGACATTGCCGCTTTAAGTGGGCGGAGCCACAGTTGCCGCACGTTGTAGCGTCAGTACGCTTGCTGCGCCACCGCGCATGCATGGTGTGGTCGCACGCGGTGCACGCCTGCGCAGTGCGATCGGCGCGTCGCCGTCCCCTCGTTCGGTGCGCGCATGCGCGGGAGGCCCTGAAAAGCGCGCGAAATGGCCGCCCTCTTATTTTTCATAGAATTTACAGTACAGAAGGAGGCCATTCGGCCCATCGAGTCTCGACCAGCTCCTGGAAAGAGCACCCTACCCAAGGTTAACACCTCCACCCTATCCCCAGAACCCAGTAACCCCACCCAACACTAAGGGCAATTTTGGACACTAAGGGCAATTTATCATGGCCAATCCACCTAACCTGCACATCTTTGGACTGTGGGAGGAAACCGGAGCACCGGAGGAAACCCACGCGCACACTGGGAGGATGTGCAGACTCCACACAGACAGTGACCCAAGCCGGATACGAACCTGGGACCCTGGAGCTGTGAAGCAATTGTGCTAACCACTATGCTACCGTGCTGCCCGTTTCCAGGCTGAGGCCCTGGAGTTGCTTGATTGCTTGGACCCGTTCTGCCTCGTGGGGACCTTGCAGCACCGTTTCAGCCGCTTGGATGTGGGAATACCGATTAGTGGCGTGTTCATGCAGCACTCAGGTCTCGATGGCAATGGCTAGGGTGAGCTGCTTAACCTTGAGGAGCTGCTGGCGTAGGGGGTCCGGCTGAACACCGAAAACGATCTGGTCGCGTATCATGGAGTCAGAGGTGGACCCGTAATTACAGGACTGCGCAAGGATGTGGAGGTGGGTGATAAAGGACTGGAAAAGTTCATCGTTACCCTGCAAACGCTGTTGGAAGACATAGCGCTCGACACTTTCATTCACCTCGATGCCGCAGTGACTGTCAAATTTGAGGAGGACCGTCTTGAATATTGATTTGTCTTCACCATCAGCAAAGGTGAGAGAATTGAAGATGTGGATGGCGTGGTCCCCAGCCGTGGAGTGGAAGAGAGCGATCTTCCTGCCGTCTGAAGCAGCTTCCAGGTCTGTGGCTTCAAGGTAAAGCTGGAAGTGTTGTTTGAATATCTTCCAGTTAGCCCCGAGGTTACCGGTGATGCGGGGCGGCGGTGGAGGGCGGATGCTGTCCATATTGCAGGATGGCTGTAAGCTGGTCGAAGGCAGATCACTGGAGGGTAGGTCTAATAAGTTCTAATATCACGTACTGGTACCATGATGTGTTGGGTACTCTGGATCTGTGGAGACTGCGTTTACCCCAGCAGTAACACATACAGGCTGTTTAGCTCGCTGGGCTAAATTGCTGGCTTCGAAAGCAGACCAAGGCAAGCCAGCAGCACGGTTCGATTCCCATAACAGCCTCCCCGAACAGGCGGCGGAATGTGGCGACTAGGGGCTTTTCACAGTAACTTCATTTGAAGCCTACTCGTGACAATAAGCGATTTTCATTTTCATTTTCATACAGGCTACCAACACTTTTATATCCAGCTAGGAACTGTTGAACATACTTTCACTGTGGGTCTACACTATGTTAGATTAAACTGAAGATCTATGCCTATCCTAACCAGTCTATACTCTCAGCACATGGTGAAGATCTGTGCTACAAGCTGTGAGCTCTGTCCTTCTGAGAGACTGCATCCCGAATCAGTGGGAAAACTAGTGCCCTCTGACTTTATAGTGAGTGTGCTCTAACTGGTGATTGGCTGCTGTGTTGTGTGTGTTGATTAGTCTTGCAGTGTGTCAGTCAGTGTGTGTCTGCACCATGATATACTGATGTGTATATTATGACACCCTCTAAACCGCCTGCCCCTTACCTTAAATCTCGGCCCCCTGGTCATTGATCCCTCCACCAAGGGGAAACATTTCTTCCTGTCTACTCTATCTATGTCCCTCATAATTTTATACATCTCGATCATGTCCCCCCTCAGTCTCTTCTGTTCGAAGACAAAAAAAGCCCAGTCTATTCAATCGCTCTTCATCACTAAAGTTCTCCAACCCAGGCAACATCCTGGTAAAATGGGTGATTGATGGAATGGGAGTTAATGTGGGCCAGTGAACACAGATAGGCGATATTTAGGTTATGAGCAGCACTTCCGGTTCCGAGGCCGCGCATGCACACAGCGGCGGCTTGCTGTGGCCACGTTGTGCTCAATGGCGGACTCAACCTACGGACCTGGACTGCTAATGTAGTGGCCCCCTTCGGTCGCTCGCGTGCCCCAGACCGCCCGCCCACAATGCCCCCAGCCCCAAACATAGCCCCCCCCCCCGCCCACAGATTGGCCCCTCCCCCGACTGTGGCGGCGCCGGACTGAGTCTGCAGCCACCGCACTGAGTTCCCGATGGATGATACCATGACAGTCCCACGCCATCAGCAACTTGGACATTCGGGGACGGAGCATCGCAGGGTGCGTATCAGGCAATGGCCTGAGGCCGTGGATAATCGGCGCGGCGTACTCCTAGAGTACGCTGCTTTTCAGGGGGCGGAGAATCCAAAACCCAGCGCCGCCCTTGATTTGGGTGTCAAAACGGACTCCCCACCCCGTCAACGAACGCAAGTTTGGCGTCGGGGAGGGGAGAATCCAGCCCCAAGACCTGATCAGATTATTTGATCTTGCTGCAAAGGTTAAGCAGGGAACAAAAATTAAATAGCTGGCCCGGGCAAAGTATAACTTCAAGGAAAATGCACAGCCAGGGAGAGACTCCATTACCGCAGCTTACTGTCCCAAAAGAGGGTCTGGAGAAATTCAAACATTGCAGTCTAGGCTAGGAAGGCAATTCCATCCATAGCAGCTTCCACCGGCCAGCCGAAGTTTACAGAAAACATTTTTATCTTTGTGTTATTTTATTTTTGAAATCAGCTGTTCCTATAATGCCTAAAACCACTGTTTGTGAGGGCGGGGGTCGGGGGGGTGGGTGGTTGGGGGGGGATGGGTGGGGTGGGGTGGGTGGGGTGGGTGGAGCTTCGATAAATGCAAGAAAAATGAGAACGCGCTCAAAAATACCACCATTGCAGTCAGTGACCCAAGAGCAGCTCAGGCTTTGGTCAGTAAAGATACTGCAACTCAGAGCCAAATTATCTTACAAGAGCTGTCAGAGTAGTCTGAATAGCTATAAACAGTTCCAGAGAGCATTGAAAACCCTGCAAAAAGCCACAAAATGATGACAACATTTCCAACATTCAGTTTGAAGGCAGCAGACCTCCCATCGGAATTTGCTTTCTTCGAGTAACAGTGTCGAGCTGTGTTTTCTCGAACCATACTATCTCCAAACCAGATAAACAACCCATTAAAATTAAAATTGCTGTGGGCAATGAAGGCCTCCACAGGCTGAACATGTCAGGTCTGTCCAACGCCCATCTGAAAAGTCCAGAGGAAATATGGTCAACACGTAAAGACGAATGAACTTCCAAATATACCGTTGGAATTTAATGTCCTGAAGGCAACAACTGACAGAGACCATCGATCAATTCATAATCTGATGCAGAGACAAGCAGTGTGATTGCAACATTATGGCAGAAGAGCTAGCCGACAGATTAATTTAAAAAAAATATTTTTTATTCTCCTCCTTTTTCACAGTTTCTCCCAGATTTACACCCACCAACAACAAACAATAATCAGTAACAAATATGTCAATCCCCATATCAATAACAACGATCCCATCCTCCCACCAAACCCCAAACATTAGCCCGCATGTTCACATAAACAAATGGCAGAAAGGTATTTAGGATCACCCATAGTCGCCATTAACACACACCGCCCCCCTCACCCCAACCCTCCCACCCACACGCCCCAACTAATATTCAATGTTATCCACCTCTTGAAATTTCAGAGACGAATGGAGGGTGCTAGCGATGAAGAAAGGTGAGTAGATTAGGATTGTTTTCATTGGAAAGACGGAGGTTGAGGGGAGACCTGATTGAGGTTTACAAAATTATGAGAGGTATGGACAGGGTGGATAGCAACAAGCTTTTTCCAAGAGTGGGGGTGTCAATTACAAGGGGTCACGATTTCAAGGTGAGAGAGGAAAAGTTTAAGGGAGATGTGCGTGGAAAGTTTTTTACGCAGAGGGTGGTGTGTGCCTGGAATGCTTTGCCAGCGGAGGTGGTAGAGGCAGGCACGATAGCATCATTTAAGATGCATCTGGACAGATATATGAATGGGTGGGGAACAGAGAGAAGTAGACCTTGGAAAATAGGCAACAGGTTTAGATAAAGGATCTGGATCGGCGCAGGCTGGGAGGGCCGAAGGGCTTGTTCCTGTGCTGTAATTTTCTTTGTTCTTTGTTCTTTGTTCTTTGTTCCCCTCAGTTCAAACTTAACCTTCTCAAGAGTCAAGAATTCCAACAGGTCCCCCCGCCACGTCAGGGCACAGGGTGGAGAGGCTGCTCTCCAACCTATCAGGATCCGCCTTCGGGTGATCAACGAGGTGAAGGCTACAACATCTGCCTCCGCACCCGTTTCCAACCCTGGCTGGTCCGACACCCTGAATATGGCCTCTGGGGGGCCCGGGTCCAGTTTCACGTGCACCATTTTAGAGATTACCCGAAAATTCTCCTTCCAGTAATCCTCAAGCTTTGGGCAGGACCAAAACACACCCGCCCCACCCCCACCCCCCCAATGTTCATACACATCTTCTCTTCCTTCCTTCAAAGAATTGGCTCATCCTCGCCCTCGTGAGGTGTGCTCTGTATACCAACTTCAGCTGTATGAGCCCCAACCGCGTGCATGAGGTGGAGGCATTCACTCTCCGGAGGGCCTCACACCAGACCCCCTCCTCTATACCCTCTCCCAACTCTTTCTCCCACTTTGCTTTGATCCCTTCCGCCGGTGCCTTCTCCTCTTCCAAAATAGCTCCGTAAACTGCTGACGCTAGCCCCTTCTCCAGTCCCCCTGTTGTCAGCACCTCCTCCAGCAATGCAGAGGCCAGCTCCACCAGGAAGCTCTGTATCTCCTTTCTGGCAAAATCTCGAACCTGCATGTATCTAAACATTTCCCCCTGCTCTAGCCCATACTTCGCTTCCAGCTCCTTCAATCCTGCAAACCGACCCCCAAGAAACAAACCTTTTAGTGTCTTAATCCCCTTCTCCTCCCATTTCCAAAAATTTCCATCCCACCTCCCTGGCTCAAATCTGTGGTTCCCCCAAATCAGCATTTCCCTTTACATCCACATTCTCAATGAAGCTATTATTACCGGACTCCCTGAGTATTTCCCCGGGGCTATCGGGAGCGGCGCTGCTGCTAGTGCTTTCAATTCCGACTCCCTGCACAAACTCTCCTCCATTCTGACCCACTGGGAATCAACCCCTCTGACCCAGCTCCGCACCTTCTCCACATTTGCCGCCTAGTAGTAATACATCAGGTTCGGAAGACCCAAACCCCCTGCCTGCCTTCCCCTCTATAGCAGCTCCTTTCTCACTCTGGCCACCTTCCCTCCCCATATGAATGAAGTAATCCTTCCCTCAAACTCTCTGAAAAAAGCCTTTGGCAGGAAAATCGGCAGACATTGAAAAATAAACAGAAGTCACGGCTACATGTTGATTTTAACAGCCTGTACCCGACCCGCCAGTGACAGAGGGAGACCATCCCACCTCGCCAGATCAGCTTTCACTCTCCCAACCAAACTAGAAATGTTGTATCTGCGGAGGCCCCCCCCCCCCCCCCCCCCCCCCCCCCGGACAACCTGCACCCCCAGGTACCTGAAGTGAATCCCTGCCCTTCGAATGGCAGCACCCCCAGCCCTGCCCCCACCCACGGCCAAGACACCACAAAATACTCACTCTTGTCTAGATTTAGTTTGTACCTCGAGAAAGACCCAAACACTCGTAGCAGCTCCTGTATTCCCCCTATTGACACACTCGGTTCTGACACGTACAACAGCAAGTCATCGGCATATAAGGACACCCTGTGCTCTATCCCCCCACACCCCCCCCCCCCCCACCCCACCCCCGCACTATCCCTTTCCATACCCTCGAACTTCTTAATGTGATGGCCAACATCTCAATCGCGAGTGCAAAGAGCATGTGGGACATAGGACACCCCTGCCTAATCCCACGGTGGAGAGAAAAGTATCTTCAGCTGATGTTGTTCGTGCAGACACTCGCCCTCGGCTCCTTATATAGTAGCTTTATCTAGTTCACAAATCTTGGTCCAAGAACCAAGAACTACCATCAAGTACCCCCATTCTACCCGGTCAAACGCTATCTCGGTGTCCAATGCCACAACCACCTGTTTCCTTCCCCTCCGCCGGTGCCATAACAACGTTCAATACCCTCCTAATGTTCGAAAAGAGCTGCCTCCCTCTCACAAACCTGTCTGATCCTCACCTATCCCCTTCAGGAGACACTCCTCCAGCCGACCCGCCAGTACCTTCGCCAATACTTTTGCATCCACATTCAGAAGTGATATGGGCCTATACGACCCACACTCCGTCGGATCCTTATCTTTTTTTAGCAACAGGGAAATCGATGCCTCCCCCAAAGTTTGTGGCAACATCCCCTTCCCTATCGCCTCTTCAAACATCCCCACCATCAGGGGTGCCAGCCTACCCTCGAATTTTTTATAATATTCCACTGGAAACCCTTCCGGGTTGCCGCCTTCCCAGACTGCATCCTCCCAATCGCATCCTTTATCTCCTGCTCCACTATCGCTCCTTATAATGTAGCCCTGTCCCCCTCCCCTAACCTCGGGTACTCCAACCTGACTAGAAATTCCTGCATCGCACAGTCTCCCCCAGGTGGCTCTGACATGTACAACCTCTCACAAAATTCCTCAAAAACCTTGTTAATAAGATCCGGAGCCACCACTAACTTCCTTGCCCTACCCCTCACCTGCACAATTTCCCTTACTGCTGCCTCCCTCTGGAGCTGACCTGCTAACATCCTGCTGATAACCTGCTTTATCTCTATGTTCGTAAACTGCGTCACTTGCTCGTCTCAGTTGGCGCACCGTCTTCCTGGTAGATAGTCGGTCAAAGCTCGCCTGTAGTTCCTTCCTCTTTTCCAGCTTTATTGGGACCCCATCTTCTGCATAACTCCTATCTGCCACCGACATCTCATCAATTACCCTCTGCCGCTCCAACCTGTCCTCTTTGTGCATCCGGGCCTTAAACAAAATCACCTCACCCCTCACCACCGCCTTTAGAGTCTCCCAGACAACTGTCGTCGCCACCTCACCCGTACAATTGAAACCTACATATTCCTCAATTACTTTTTCAATTTTGTCATAATCTGACACAGCAATTGCCGATTATTCCAATCCCTTAACCCCAGCCAGCAAAGCCTTCCCAACCACAAAAAAGTCGATCAGCTAGTATACCTTATGGACTGCTGAGAAAAATTTGTACTCCTGCTCCCTCGGGTGCATAAACCTCCAAGGATCCACCCCTCCCATTTCCACCATTAGCCCAGCCAACACCTCCCCCCCCCCCCCCCCCTCCCCCCCCCCTCCCCCCCCCCCCCCCCCCCCCCCCCCCCCCCCCCCTGATGGGACCAGCGAGCAGGCCGTGATCTGTCCAACCTTGGCTCCTGCACCAAGTTCCAGTCCCCCCCCACTATCAGTTTGTGTGTGTCCAAGTCAGGGATGGCCCCAAACACCTTCTTTGCGAATCCCACATCGTCCCAATTGGGACCGTATACACTTACCAGCGCCACTAACCTCCCCTCCAGCGACCCTGTCACAATCACATATCTACCCCCCTGATCTGCCACCACCTTTTCCATCTGGAAGTGTACCCTTTTGCCGACCATTACCACTATCCCTCAAGACCTTCCGTCAAATCCAGAGTAAAACACTTGACTAACCCAGCCCTTTTTAAGTCTCACCTGGTCCTTTACCCTCAATTGAGTCTCCTGCAGCATTGCTACATCGGCCTTCAAACTTTTAAGATGCGCAAGCACCCTTGATCTCTTGGCCGGACCTCCTAACCCCCTCATATTCCACGTGACAATCCTAACTTGGGGGTCTCTCACCACCCCCCCCCACCCATCTTATCCACCATCATCATACCACCGGACCCTGCCCCATGAGCCTGACCCACGCCTATCCATTATTAACATCGAACCTCTTCCCCCGCTCTCAAAGCCAACCCCCACAATTCCTCTCAAAAACACATCTCCCAGCTTCAATCCCTTTCTCCCCAAACCCCACCCCTCTCGCCTCATAGGCCCATCGAAACTTGCTATCCAGGCTCCAATGTCCGGAGCCCTCCTCTCACCTCACCTCCATTCACTGGCCGACTTTAGTTAGCTAGCGCGGGTGGCTCCCCCCCGTCAAGGTATACCGTCCCCTCCCACCCAGTCCCAGAGAAAGAAAAAACAAAAACAACAATCCAACCCATACAATTCACGAAAATAAGATATAACCGTCGCAACACAGAATGCCAATCAACCCAACCATTAACTTGAACTCTGTAACAATGTGAAGAGAAGTGAATTACAATACACGTCAGTAAAAAGAAAGTTATAGCATTTATACATTTTCCAGCTGCTCAAACACAGTCCACAGTCTTTCTTCCAGCTCCGCTCCTCACATCTGTCCCAAGCCTTCTGCCCTCACAAACACCTCAGCCACTTCCGCTGTCTCAAAATAAAAGTTTTCAGCATCATACATCACCCTCAGCCTCACCGGGTACACCATACCAAATCACACACCCTTTTTGTACAGTGCCGCCTTCACTCGCCCGAACGCCGCTCGTCTATTTGCCAACTCTACCGTTAAGTCCGGGTAAATCCGAACTCCAGCACCATCCCACTGCACCTCGCGCTTCTGCTTCGCCCAGCTTCACACCTTCTCCTTCATGCAGTACTTATGGAAGCAGATAATTACTGCACTTGGCAGCTCATTCACTTTGGGCTTCGACCTTAATGACCGATGGGCTCGGTCCAGCTCATACCGGGAGAGGTTTTCACCCTCCCCCATAATCTCTGCCAGCTACTTAGCGAAGTACTCTGTTGGCCTTGGGCCATCTGTCCCTTCGGGCAAGCCCACAATTCTCAGATTGTGCCACTTTGAGCGGTTTTCCAAGTCCTCGAGCTTTGCTCGGAGTCCTCTGTTGACCTCCACAACCTTCCGCAGCTCATCCCCCATCGAGGTGAACTGGTCACTGTGCTGTGACATGGCCTCCTCCACTTCCTTCATCTTCTCTCCCTGCTCTCTCACCTCGGCCAATGTCTTTGCCACAGCTACCCTCCTCCACCAATGACTTCAATGTGACCACCATCTCCTTCCTCAAAGCCTCCATGTGCCTCGCAAACTGCTTTTCGAGCTCCACCTGCATCACCTCGGTCGTCTTTTCCACCTTAAGTAGTGCGGACCCTCCATGCGGTCCGGCATCCGCCACCTTGTCAGCACTTTTGCTGGTCCTCACATTCAACGGCGAGCCCACATTTCCTCCCTTCCTCGACTCTGCTTTTCGCATCCTTTATTATTTTTCTCTTTTTTTCACCCATCTTTCCTTCTTCAGTCTTTTTTTTATTTTATAGAAAAACATAAAATTCTTCCTTCAAAAAATGAAAGATAAACTTTCACCAAGCTTCTTTAAAACTTCTTTCTCTTCTTTCTTGTATTCCTCCAGAATTTCCCTGGGACCGGACTTCAGGCTTCTTACCACATTCTAGACGGGAGCCACCCCATGTGGGACATCTCACCTACATCGCGCCCTGGCTTTGGGCCTGCCACCTTGATCTCCGTTTGGCTCCACCCCTGCTGCTCAAACCTCCACACACGCTGGGCCCGACACCTCAGCACCAGCAGCCCGACACCCGCGTGGGGTTCCTCACCAGTTTGCAAACCGGCCCCGCTTGATGCCCGGGACGGCCCCAAAGGCCGACAATAATCGTGGGAGGGAGAGCGACGAATCGGGGAAACCCCCAAAAACGCTGCGAATAGTGGCCACCAGCGGGAGCTCCTCTCGATGCGGCCGACCCGCTCGCAAACGCCACCGGAAATCGCCAACAGATTAATTGATTTGTGATAGCATCTACCACAATGGAAGAAATTCAAAAGGAGTTCTTGGACCAACTCAAATGTTACACCATGAAAACAATACAACAAAGCAAGTTCATGTATGAAGCTATACTAATCTACAGGATATACATAATTCATCAAGCATTGGCACAACAGTCGATGCAGGCCAGCCCAGTAAGCAATGTGGGCCGTATAGATCATATATGCACCCAGAAAATGCCCAGCTTTTAACACTTTATGCAAGACATGTGGCACCTATAAGGGTCCTTCCTGTTTGTCCCTGTTTATCCCCTTATTTTCCCTTTATTTTATTTTTGCCGTTATATTTTTGATCCATGGATGATTAATGAGCCTGTGTCTTTAAGGAAAGTGGCCAGTGCCTTTACTCCAAACAGGAAGATCCAGATGGCTGTGCTGTTTTTGGCTGACATCAGTGATGACTCGGATTGATTGATTTGGTTGGTGGACGACAAATTGGTTTAATGGGCGGTGCTCTGCCCCATGACACGTGGTGATAGGACCTTATCCCATTGGTGTGTTTTTCAGAGTCACAAGTCTTGTGTTTCATTTCACTTTTGGTTCCCAATCTGGTTGGGGGATTCCAACTAATTCACTCTCAAAACATCCAACTAAACGCTCTTCATAAGTCCACTACGAGGACTTATTTCCTCTCCAGCCAGTCTGGGTGCTGTTCTCTTGAGACTGAAAAGGCTTGAAATTAAAGCCAGAGCTGAAGGCAGGGTTTGATGTGAGACAGTATCTCAGGAAAGGAATAGGCCCGACTGTGAACCTTTTGAGTTGAAGGCCCAGATTGATAACAACCAAAGTGACTCTCCAGAAAGCTGCTGCCTGTAAGTACCATACTCTGCAAAGAAGACCATCACCAGCTGTAAACCAGACATTTGATCAACCAAGTGTGCTATCAGGGCAGCATGCTAGAGGACCACGCTTGGAAGCAAAGACTCTTATCTTTTGACCTTGACTTTGCCAAAGACTTTGGGGATTTTGATAAGAATTATTGGTTAATTCACTTGTGTTGTGACTCCGGGGCACTTTGGGCTGGAAATGACCGTGCAGGTGACCAGGGTGGCATAACACAATGGAGGACATCGGATGCACCAACGCAGAAAGTAAAGGCCAAAGCATGTGGTCCAATATCATGAGGAGCAGTACCCAGAAGTCACGCAGGTACAGCCTTCCAACCAACCAAGAGCATGTTCCAAACAGCGTCCAAACAAGATCCAGGAAATGTCTCGCCAAGTAACACAGTCAGACGATGAAGACGCAAAAAACACCGATGCACAAAGTGAGCCGACCTAAACCATGGTGAACATGAAAGAATTTACTGGCACAGTGTTATCTACAAGCCTTTGCTACCATCCAGATTCTAAGTAAATGAAGGATTGGCATAATCTATCAGCAAAATATCCTTTCTGTAGACTCGGTGATGGTCACTGAAATGAAAATGGCTTATTGTCACAAGTAGGCTTCAAATGAAATTACTGTGAAAAGCCCATTGTCGCCACATTCCGGCGCCTATTCAGGGAGGCTGGTACGGGAATTGAACCGTGCTGCTGGCCTGCCTTGGTCTGCTTTCAAAGCCAACGATTTAGCACCTGTGCTAATGCTAATCATCAGCCATCAAACTTGCAAACATCTTTCCGCTATTCAGCAGACAAGTACTGATAACCTTTCCAGTTGTTACTCAGCCACACTCCCAGGAGTACATGAGAAGGTGAAAAATGTCCATGTCCATCATACGGAGAGTGAATTATCGAACCTGAACATCAGCCAGAAAGCTGAGCACAACACCCAACTGATGGCACCTGGTATCGAGTTGAAATTGGCAGTGAATGCCCAGAATTAAGATCTTACCTATTTATGAACACCGGACAATGAAATAGGACACAACATAAACACACCAGGGCCGCAATTCTCCCAACGGGAGACTAAGTGCCGACGCTGGAGTGAAACCCGGAGTGTTTCACTCCGGCGTCGGAGGCCCCTCCTCGCCCCATATTCTCCCACCCCCAGGGGGCTAGGAGCGGCGCCGCATCAATTACGTCAATTACATCAAACGGCGACGCATAAATGATGCAGCCGGCGCGCTTAAATAATGTCACCCGCGCATGCACAGTTGCCGTCCTCCCCGCGGACGCCCCGCAAGACATGGAGGATTGATCTTGCGGGGCGGCGGAGAAAAAGAGTCCGTCTTTTAGAGACGCCAGCCCGCCGATCAGTGGGCACCGATCGCGGGCCAGACCCCTACTGAGCGCCCCCCTGGTGCTCGAGCCTCCCTCACCCCCCCCACAGGCCGCACACGCAGCGTTCGTGCGCTGTTCACGCCGGCAGCGACCAGGTGTGGTTGGCGCCGGCGTGAACCCGTCGGATTGGGCAGGCTGCTCGGCCCATCCGGGCCGGAGAATCGCTGCTCCGATTCTCCGAGTGGCCTGTCGTGAAACGCGGCACGATGTTTTGGGGGGAGCGGGAGAATCGCGTGCGGGTGCCAGGGCGGCGTGGTGGGCATCCCGTGAATCTTCCGCGATTCTCCCACCCGGCGTGGGGGTCGGAGAATCACGCCCCAGAAGTCTGAAAATGGACAGCAGCCTCCAGCAAAATTCACCCTAACCACATCTGGACAGATAAGCAAATCGCCGATGCATTTCAGAGACGAGTACAAAGAACAAAGAAAAGTACAGTACAGGAACAGGCCCTTCGGCCCTCCAAGCCTGCTCCAACCATGCTGCCCATCTAAACTAAAATCTTCTGCACTTCCGGGGTCCGTATCCCTCTATTCCCATCCTATTCATGGATTCATCAAGACGCCCATTAAACGTCACTATCATCCCTGCTTCCACCACCTCCTCCAGCAGCGAGTTCAAGGCACTCACTACCCTCTGTGTAAAAATGCCTCGTACATCTCCTCTAAACCTTGGCTCTCGCACCTTTAAACTTATGTCCCCTTGTAATTGACCCCTCTACCTTTGGAAAAAGCCTCTGGCTATCCATTCCGTCTATACCCCTCATAATTTTGTAGACCTCTATCAGGTCGCCCCTCAACCTCCTTTGTTCCAGTGAGAACAAACCACGTTTATTCAACCTCTCCTCATACCTAATGCCCTCCATACCAGGCAACATCCTGGTAAATTTCTTCTGCACCCTCTCCAAAGCCTCCACATCCTTCTGGTAGTGTGATGACCAGAATTGAACACTATACTCCAAGTGTGGCCTAACTAATGTTCTATACAGCTGCAACATGACTTGCCAATGTTTATACTCCATGCCCATGCCAATGAAGGCAAGCATGCCGAATGCTTTCTTGACTACCTTGTCCACCTGTGTTGCCCCTTTCAGTGACCTGTGGGCCTGTACACCAAGATCTCTCTGACTGTCAATACTCTTGAGGGTTCTACCATTCACCGTATATTCCCTACCTGTATTAGACCTTCCAAAATGCATTACCTCACATTTGTCCGGATCAAACTCCATCTGCCATCTCTCCGCCCAAGTCTCCAAACGATCTAAATCCTGCTGTATCCTCTGACAGTCCTTATCGCTATCCACAATTCCACCAACCTTTGTGTCATCCGCAAACTTACTAATCAGACCAGTTACATTTTCCTCCAAATCATTCATATACTACGAACAGCAAAGGTCCCAGCACTAATCCTTGCGGAGTAGATTTATTGCCTTTTGTATAATGGTTGATTATGGTATAATGGTTAATTTGGCCCGGATTTTCTGATCCCCAGATCGGATGCACGACCCAAGATGTGCATCAGGAACCAGCAGGAGTTCCGATACACTGGCTCTGTGGAAAGTCTGAATTCTTTGAGGGCAATTCCCTTGTCCCCCCGGGAACCTCTGAACAAGTCTCTCCCTCTGAGTTACAGTTGGCGATTTTGGCCAGCTCTTGCTTACTTACCAGGATAGTTATCCAGGAAATGATAGAACAATCCTGATCTAATTCCTGGGTAACCATATAAGTGCTTTTGCCCCCCCCCCCCCACCCCACCCACCTTCCCTGTTCCTCCTGCCCCAAACACCCGACTACCTCCCTGACCGGCCCCCTTAGATACGACCAACCACTTAACCCCCTGAAGATACCCTGACACCCCAAACCTCAACTTCCCCCTAACTCCACCTGTCTAGCCACCACCACCTGAAACCTTCCCGTCTCTCAACACTCTTCACCCCCCCCACCCCCCCCCCCCCCCCCCCCCCTCCGCCCCCGCCATTTTGACATCCTCCCAACCAGACCTGCTTGGCCCCCACAAGCCGGCTGCAACTCTCACCACCCTTCCTCCCCCCCCGTAACCCAAGAAGGTCTTGACCTGAAAACCCATCCAAGCCTTACCCAAGCACACCCCAACCCATCTATTTGATCCTGTTAATGTCCGGACTTGATGGCCAACAGGGAGCAGGCATCTTGATCCCCAATGAAAGAGAAAATGCGGGAAAATCTCAGCAGGTCTGGCAGCATTTGTGGGGAGAGAAAAGAGCTAACTTTGAGTCCAATGACTCTTTGTCAAAGCACTTGATCTCCATCTTGTTTCCCGTTTTGAGCCTTGTGGATACCATCCTCAAGTGCCTGTTATAACGAGGGGCCAGAAGCTTGAGGCAATCATTAAAATTAAATCTGGGCACTTGAGCTAACTGAGTGAGTTTATCAGGTTTTCACTCTCACAACACAGGAATGACATTGTGGTGATTGTGGTCTGTACACCGTAACCCGGTGATAACCGTAGGGTTACCAACTCTGTTGCATGTTGCATGTATTCCTGGAGGTTTCATCGCATGGCCTTCTGTCTCCAACTGGCCCGCCCAGTCACTTTGTTCCCCATTTCACCGGTAGTAACATGAAAGGGTCCAAATAAAAAGAAAACTACACAAACTAGTTTTCTTTTCCAAACTCCTGTGATATTATTTATTTTCTCCCACATTTCCCTGGAGTCAGACCCAAGAGGTGGTTCTTTAATTCCTTATGACTCCAGGGAAATCCTGAAGTGTTGGCAGCTCTGGGCAGCCAGGGCAGTAATCCGTGGAGCGACAGGGCTCTGCATCCATTGTCAGTTACAGGAATACCTCCAGTTTTCCCACTGTGGACATGTCATCTAGTCACCCCTGCTGCAAATGCCATAATCCTAACACTAACCCGTCGATACAGGCCAAGCGTTAAGTCAGTTCTGGCTGAGATTATTCCCACTCCCAAACCCACTGGGGTCAAACACCTTCTCAGACTCACTCACTCCCAATCCAGGCTGGCTTTCATGAGCATCAGCTGACCGGCCTCCGCCCATCGGTAGGGGAGTTCGTATTCCACGAGGCCCATGGGGAGATCAAATGGGTCGGCCCGTGAGTCTCATGAGGGTTATTACAGTGGCCAAAAGAGGGCCAATGAAACACAGGTTAAATCTGGCAATAGGCTGAGACGGAATCTGACAAACAAGAATTGATCTTTTGAGGACTCCACTACAACACGGCATTAAACAGAGAGGAGAATTAGGAGTTTATGCTGTATGTATCTCCCTTTAACAAGTAGCCTTGAAATTCTCTACATCAGCAAAGCTGGGACTTGAGAAATGGCTGTTACTTTGTGTACAGATAGGCATTTAGGCATTTATGTATCAGATCAATATCTGTGCATTGGCTGTAAATCTGCCTGAACAGCACATTATCTTCAAACCGTCTAGCCTCAACTCCAGAGTTCCTTCCAATCCATTTGTTACAAAGGCCTGTGTAATCTGTTTCATTGATCGAAGATGCATCCGGACTGCTATTTGTATCTGCAGTACTGGATACGAAGGGCTGGGTATTGTTTGTTTTGAGTTGAGTATTGTAAATGCAGGACTGTGTATTTTGCATGTAGGACTGGATATGATACAAGCAAGACTGGGTGCTGTATGTATAGGGTTGGGTTTAGAGTCATGGAGTTTTACAGCAGAGAAAGAGGCCCTTCGGCCCATCATATTTGTGCCAGCTATCAAACACCATTCCATTCTAATCCTATTTTCCAGCACTTGGTCCGTAGCCTTGTATGCTCTGGAGTTTCACGTGCTCATTTAAATGTTTCTCAAATATTGTGAGGGTTCCCACCTCTAACTCAATTTCAGGCAGTGAGTTCCAGATTCCCACTCCCCTCTGGGTGAAAACATTTTACCTAAAATTCCCTCTAAATCTCCTGCCCCGACATTAAATCTACCACACCCGGTTAACGGCCCGTCTACTCAGGAAAAAGCTCCTTCCTATTTACCCTGTCTGTGTTCCTCATAATTTTGCACACCTTGATCAGGTTCTCCTTCAGCCATCTCTGCTCTAAGGAAAACAGCCGTGGCCGAACCAGCCTCCATTTACAGCTAACACGCTCCAGCCCAGGCAACATTGTGGCAAATATCCTCTGCACCTCCTCGTGTACAATCACATCCTTCCTCTCGTGTGGTGATCAAGGCCAGGATTCTCCCCTACCCGGTGGGGTGGGGGGTCCCGGCGTGATGGAGTGGCGTGAACCACTCCGGCGTCGGGCTGCCCCAAAGGTGCGGAAGTCTCCGCACCTTTAGGGGCCAAGCCCTCACATTGAGGGGCTAGGCCTGCGCCGGAGTGGTTGGCGCTCCACCGGCTGGCATGGACGGCCTTTGTCGCCACGCCAGCCGGGACCGAAAGGACTTCACCGGCTGCCGTAATTCCGCGCATGCGCCGGAGCATCAGCAGCTGCTGACGTCATCCCCATGCATGTACAGTGAAGACCATGGCGAAGGTGGAAGGAAAAGAGTGCCCTCACGGCACAGGCCCGCCCGCCGATCGGTGGGCCCCGATCGCGGGCCAGGCCACCGTGGAGGCACCCCCTGGGGCCAGATCGCCCCGCGCCCCCCCAGGACCCCGGAGCCCGCCAGCGCCGCCAGTCCCTCCGGTCAGGTAGGTGTTTTGATTCCCGCCGGCGGGAGAGGTTTGACGTCGGCGGGAATTCGGCCCATCGCGGGCGGGAGAATCTCTGGTGGTGGAGAATTCAGAACACGGCGGGGGCAGAAGTGGCGCCGGCCCCCAGCGATTCTCTGACCCGGCCGGGAGGGGGGGGGGGTCGGAGAATCCCATCCCAACTGCTCACAGTATTCTAGCTGTGGCCTGACAAGCATTTTGTACAGCTCCATCTTAACCTCCCTGCTCTTATATTCTATACCTCGGTTAAGAAAGACAAGTATCCCATATGTCTTCTTAACCACCTTATCTACTTGACCTGCTGCCTCCAGAGAACTATGGACATGAACCGCCAAGGTCCCCCTGATCCTCTGTGTTTCCTAACATCCTACCATTCATTCTATATTCCCTTGCCTTGTTAGTCCTCCGAAACTGCATCACCTCTCTTTTTTCAGGGTAAAATTCCATTTGCCACTGTTCTGCTTGTGACATTATCATAAAGGTAAAGAACTGCAAGGGTTAATGTAATGTCTAAATCAACCACTGGAGGGAGCTGGATTTGCAACTATACAAGGAATTGATGGTAAGCCTTGTTGGAGAGGGGTTGAGGAGAAAGCTCGAGTAGACTGAAGGAAAGATAGTGTGAGTGAGAGCAGAACATAGTTAATGTAAGAGTATAGATATTAGTAGTAGATGAGTGGAGATTATATGGTTATTATCAACTGTGCATTATATCGGGTTAAGTGTTGAATCCAATTAAGTAGTGTGAATAAATTTTAACACCATTTGTGGTCTTTGTGAATACGATGCCAACCATCCTAAAATTAGCAAGACAAAGAACGCCACACTGCCCATCTGACCAGCCCATCAATATCTTCTGTGCATATAGTGTGTGTGTAAGACTGTTTTATACAGGTTAGGCTAGGTATTGTGTGCATCGGACTGGTTATTGTACATGTAAGGCATAGTCAGTACATGAAAAATTGTTACTTGCTGTGTGGAGCTCTGTATTGTGCTGCTGATTGCATCCTCTAACACATTGCCAAACACCTATCCACCCACTTGTTCGTCTTGGCTTGGCTTCGAGCAGTGCACAATTAATGTTTAATTGCACTTATCATCACTAATGTCTAATTCAGAATGTACCTGCTGTTTCCCATCCTGAGCTTATATCCACATTTCCAAATGTTGCTATGTTATCCTTCAGTAATAATACCTCTCCTCCTCTTAACTTCACAAGGCTAACTTTACAAATTCTATATATACCCACCTCTGGCCCACCTTCTGCTCATGAAATCTCAGACACATTAGCGTCAATATTCCTACCAGCTGTGTGGTTATTCTTACAAATTCTTGCACGAATTTGAAGCACATTCAAACGTCTCTTTTATAACCTTTTTGAGTTTTGTTTGATTCTTGTTCTTTTTGCATTCCTTTTATTCTTTGGCTTGTGCAACATGATCTCATTAATTATCATAGTCGCCCACAGGCATTCGTTCGCCAATCTTAAAGAGTGCGGTGATGGGTACATGCACATGAGGCACATTTTCATTAGAATCCTCCTTGAACCCACTACCTGCTCAGTGTATGTGGAAAAGGATCATAGACTGGATGTCGCGGCCAGGAACCCATGGCATTGGTCGCTGGCAGACAGGTAGGTAGGTGGCAAGGGGGAACGGTGGCGGGAGGAGGCTTCTGGGGAAGTTTGAGACCCTCACCCTCACCCCCACACCATCCTCACCCCCACACCACCCCCACATCCCCGCTCCATCACCACCACCCCTACTCCGCTCCCCAAAACACATGCCTGTGCCCCCTCCCCCCACCATTCCTCCTGCGGTCTAATCAGGCATTTTGTCTTGTGTCTTGCTGCTGGTGATGGGGCGGGTCCTCCTGGTGTCGCTGCCCCCAGCCACAGACACAGCCAGAACCCCACGTGCTGATCAGGGACATTGACACTGGCATGACCGCGAGCCATCGACCTGGGACTCAGGGGGCTGGAATCTCTGATTTGGAGGCGATGTCCTGACGGCGCCGTGGGAACGGTGGCGTTTTGCAACCGAAAAAATAGCGCAAAATGGCTATCGATCCTGGTTGGGGGGGGGGGGGGGGGGGGGCAAGCAGGCACACAGCGTAGAGCACCCGGCTCCAGCTGTGGATATAGCCGGAGAATTGCCAGGTTCGTGGCTGCGCATGCACACAGCAACGGCTTGCAGCGGCCACGCCGTGCAGCAAGGTGCCGGCCACATGCGGACCCGGCCTGCCAAATAGTATCCCCCTTTGGCCAGGCCCTGCCAAAACTCCCCCTGCCCGCGGATCGGCTCCCCCCCTGACTGTGACGTAGTCCGCAGCTGCCATGCCTGGTTCCCGAAAATAAATAGGACACGCAACCAACCCCGTCGGGAACTCGTCCTATCGGGCAGAGGGCCTCAGGTCCTCCTGAGGGCGTCCCGATGGTGTGCGATGTACTCCTAGAGTACGGCGATCTGCTGGGGATGGAGCTTTGCAAAAGCGCCGCTGCCACCGAGTTTGGCGCCAACGTGAATTCTCTGGCCGATCACCAAACACGATTTTGACTTCGGAGGCCGGAGAATCCCACCCAGGACACCCGGAGCTCGAGTCCAAGGATGACACTGACTTCCCGTCACAACACCCTCCACATCCCTGGGACACTCACCTCGGCTGGGCACTTTAGTGACGAGGCTCCTGGGGCACTCTCACATTCGCACCACACACATGCTCTGACACAGCAGGTGGAGGTAGGAATACCAGAGGGGGTGGTGCCTCCCACAGGGGATGTGCCGGAACACGGTAGCACCTCGGACTGCAGCCCCCCCCCCCCCCCCCCCCCCCACCCCACCCCCGCCCCGTACCTGGTGTATCACATAGGCAACGGGCAGAACAGGGCAGCACCATGTCGCCTGGGACACTCGAGCAGCAGCCGGACTCATCCAGGACCGATTGCCCCAGAAGATGGCTGCCAATGAGGACCCAGATCACAGGGTGGGAATCGCAGCAGGCCTCCTCCACTCCTGATGTACCGCCTGGGAATCCACCTAAAGTTTGCATTAGGACCCATAAGGCCAGTTAAGTTGACACGGGTGCAGCACATAAAATATTGAAAGGGGCTCGGGCACAAACCTGTATATATATATATATATGTTCACAATAAACACATTTCAACCGGACTCGGTGCTCTGTCAGAGGGGTGAGGGATGGACTGGGCTTACTGCAGATGAGGCGCTGGGGAGGGGTGCTGGGCATGCGGTCGGATGGGAGGGGCTTGGGTCACGGATCCAAGTACAGCCTGCGCTCACCGCTCCCGCTGCGGCATGGCGTTGCTGTCAGGGGTCACCGCGTCGGTCTGTAGCCTCCGGATAGACGTCATCAGCTTCGACTGCAGTGGATAGCCCGTCGCCAATGAGCCATCCCCCCAGCCGGGGGCGCACCTCGAGGAGGCCAGGAACTGTCGAGTGAGCCAGGATGAAGGCGTAGTGCACACTGCCTGGGTATCAGGCGCAGATGTGCATGGTGCGCATCTTATTGTCACAAACCAGCTGCACGTTCATCGAATGCAACCCTTTTTGATTTGTGAAGATCGCCTGTCATCTGCAGGTGCTCTTAGAATAACATACATCCTGTCGATCATCCCCTGGACCCAGCGCATCTTGGCAATGGTGGCGAACCCCACTGCCCGGGCATCCCAGTAGTCTCGGTCCATATTGAAATTCGTCAGCATGTTCCAAGATCTGTTCGGAGCCAACAGCGAGTAGGGAAAAAAGTGAGAGATGGGAGAAGACAGACAGGGACACACAACTCTGGGGCTGGAGGGGGAGGGGGGGGGGGGAAGAGAGGAGGGAACTCAGTGCAACTTCATGTTGAAGCACGGAGGGGGGGGAGGGTCGGACGCCCCCCTCCTCCCCCCAAACCCACAAGCCAGGCAGCAGAAAGCATAATGGGAAGAGGGGGGGAGGGGAGCATAGTTGTCAGGGGACAGTACACCCTGAACAAAAGAGGGGGTACCAAGGAGGGGCTGGGGGTGGGGACAGGGCAGGGAGAAGGGACCAAGACAGACAATGTGTATATAAGGACCACACGTGTTGTAAATATTAAATATAAAGTGTTACTGTGTATAAATTGGAACTACCAGTAAAAATATTTTAAAAACGATATTGATATATTATGCCGACCAGCATATGGGGCCTCCGTGACGGTGCGGATGCACCTGTACACTGAGCTCTGTGAGATTCTGGACAGGTCCCTGCTCGGCACCTGGAAGGACCCCATGGCGTAAAGATTCAGGATGACCATCACCTTGACTCATACAGATGTGCCATGATCTGACTGATATGTCGCAACGTCTCCCTGCTCAGCCGGAGTCTTCGACGGCATACCCGGTCCGCAGGTTCTCGAATGACAGGCGCTGCCGGTACACACGAGAACTCATGCGATGCTCCCCCTTACATCTCTTCCTCCTTAGCCTGTTGGGCAGCGGGCTGTCCATCCTCACCGATTGCCTCCTGTTCCTCTGGGGTAGGCTTCACTGCTCCATGGAACACCTCCTCCCGCCCGTTGTCATTGGACTTAAAATGTACCCTGTGGCTGTCCACTCGCCTGTCCATAAGCTTGTTAACATCAAGATTATGCCGAAGGAAAGGCTAGCACGTGACACAGTGGTTAGCAATGCTGCCTACAGCGCTGAGGACCTGGGTTCGAATCCCAGCCCTGGGCCACTGTCCATGTGGAGTTTGCATATTCTCCCAGTATCTCCGTGGGTCTCACCCCCATCACCCAAAAGATGTGCAGGGTAGGTGGATTGGCCACACTAAATTGCCCATTAATTGGAAAAAAAGATAATTGGGTACTCTAAATTTATGGAAAAAAAAGATTGTGCAGAAGGAAACGGGGGAATTGGGAAATGGAGAGGTTGTACCTTCTCCCCGTATCTGCGTGGGTTTCCTCCTTGTGCTTCGGTTTCCTCCCACAGTCCAAAGGTATGCAGGTTAGGTGGATTGGTCATGATTAATGGCCAACATTGTGGGATAGGACGGGGTATGGGCTGAGGTAGAGTGCTCTTTTGGAGGGCAGGTGCAGACTCGATGGGCCAAATGGCCTCCTTCTGCACTGTTGGGATTCTATGGGGCTTGGTGGGCTGGGGTGGGGTTTGGGGGTTGTGGAAGAGGGGTTGTAAATCCCCTCCTCAAAACATCCACTCCATTTCATTCCTGTTAGCCAGGGAGAGGCACAGGGGAGCAATGGGAATTGAAATCAGGAATTCCAACTCTATGAAAGATGTGAGCAAGCTATTGAATATTAATAAAGGAAAGACTAAACAAGCAATGCTCCCGGACAATAATTAAACACACTGAATTAATGATACCTATTCCCTCGCAATTTCTCTCCATGTGGTGAGCTTTTTCGACTTCTATTCATGCCTGCTTGTAAGATATGATAAATTGAGACAATAGACAATGAACCATTTAGACTGGATGCAATTAAATGAAACAAAACTTGTAAAGCTTAGTGGGGGGAAAAGGTGCGCACCATTGTGTTCCTAACCCACAGCAGAGTGCCAAATGGAATGTGTTGGAAAGTAAATTAATGGAAGAAAAGAATGAGACGGCAGCGAATGAGAAAATTCAGCATGTCGTGCCTGAGAGGTTCCAAATGATCCTGCTCTCCTGGTCTTTTCATCGATTATCATAGAATTTACAGTGGAGAAGGAGGCCATTCGGCCCATCGAGTCTGCACCGGCTCTTGGAAAGAGCACCCTACCCAAGGTCAACACCTCCACCCTATCCCCATAACCCAGTAACCCCACCCAACACTAAGGGCAATTTTGGACCCTAAGGGCAATTTATCATGGCCAATCCACCTAACCAATGTGGGAGGAAACTAAGGGCAATTTTGTCCAATCCACCTAACCTGCACATCTTTGGACTGTGGGAGGAAACCGGAGCACCCGGAGGAAACCCACGCACACACGGGGAGGATGTGCAGACTCTACACAGACAGTGACCCAAGCCGGAATCGAACTCGGGAACCTGGAGCTGTGAAGCAATTGTGCTATCCACAATGCTACCGTGCTGCCCCCAAAGTGTTGTATGTTTTTCCCCCCTTTTCACACATGTTTCCATTTCTGGCAGTGAAATTGAGAATTGCTATCTCGACAGGTAGTCAGATGGCACTGTAAAAGTGAAGTCGCCATAATCTGCTTTCCCCTTTGAGGTTGTGATTTCATTTGAGGATCATCACACCTCAGCCTTCTCAGCCAGTACAGCAATTGGACCTGTGTTGTTGGCCTTGCTCTGCATCACAAACCAGCCATCCAGCCAACTGAGCTAAACCAACCCTGGTATTCTGAGACTGTGCTCTTATTCCCATGGTGATGAGTCTGGTTCTAATTAGGGCAGGCAGATGCATTCTTCTAATAATTTGCTTACCTAATCACCCCATTTTGGTCAGATCCACTAAGACACATCATTCAGTTTTAAATCTACTCGCATCTTCTACTCTGTCTGTCTTGCCCCTTACCTCTCCTGTTTGTGTCAAAAGTAGGAATGTACCTAACACGAAATGATCACTCACAGAATCACAGAAATAACAGTGCAGAAGGAGGCCATTTGGCCCATCGAGTCTGCACTGGCCCTTGGAAAGAGCACCCCACTTAAGCCCATGCATCCATCCTAGTCCTGTAACCTTTTGAACACTAAGGGACAATTTGTTGTTATTTGTTGTTATTTTTCTACAGACTTATGAATTAATGTATCTGTTGTAACATTAAGAAGCATGACCTGAATATGACTTCCAGAGCTAAATGTCTTTTCCAATTTCTCTATATGGCTTGTTGTATTTGATCATTTTACCCCAATGTTCATACTTCTGATTGACTGAAGGGACTGATTCTGATGGTATGCTCAGCCCTCTGCACCTCAGGTAAGTGCCCAAGCTTGATGACAAAGTTTTCAGACTTCTCCCAATTAGGAAGTTGACTGCCGATATAAACTGACTGCAATTTGGATTTGTCACTTTGTTACAAATAGGGCTGAACTGGGCCTATCTTTAAACTGCACAAAAGCTTTACCTGCACAGGGCCTATATCTGGAAATGAGGAACGTGCTCCTCATGCGTGAGGCTACATCTACAAAGCATGCACAGGTCATCAGCGGGAAGCGCCTGACCTCAAAGCCTGTTACTGAATTGGGAGAACCTCAGGTCAGTTCTGGTTTTTGTTTTCAACCATGTATCGAGGTGTTGCGGGATTCTCCATGTTGGGAGGTGCCTGTCATGGTCGAAAGGGTTGTCCAAGGTTGAGGGTCCTGTCTATGGTCCGATTCAATGTCCAGGATCAGAGGCACTAACTATGAGAGGGGTGTTTACCATGATTCAGAGGTCCTTTCACGGATCGGTTGTTAACCAGAAGTCATGTCGGCTCAATTGGGGTGAAGGATATCCTTGAACTACAGAATGAGGATCCGAACATTCTCCTTGTGTCCTGGCCAACAACTCAACATCATCAGCCAGAGACCAAATCTCATTCTTCTAATTGATTATTTATGGGATCATATTGTGTTTACATAACTGCATTTCAAAACCAATTCATTGATTATGTGATGCATTAGGATGTCCTTAGGGCCAGTGCAGGGACTCTATAAATACAAGTACTTTGTTGTGAATGTCTGTTTAGCTGTTTTTGCAAAGTGCCTGGTTGAACGCTGACCAGGTACATGATTAATGCCCAAGAATAACTTTGAAAAATGAAGCAGAGCATCGCACATACTGAGTAAATAAATCTGAAACTGCCTGTAATGAATTCATTGGTACGAGACTCACCAGGAGGGGATTTATTACGGCAGCATTGAAACAGGTTACACCGCACGATACCAAATGAAACTCAGCATTATCGCAGTTTCGAGCATAGTATGGAGAGAGCAACATTGTATTGCTGCAATCAGCACCAATGCCTTTGCTGTAGGAGAGCACTGCTTGCTTCTAATTTCCTTTTGAATCGAGGGGAAACCGCCAAGCTGTCTGCTGATTAAGGGGCCAGATTTGACTCCAGTTTGCATTCATTTAACGATTCCTAGCTTGGAAGGGGAGCTCAAGCTTGAAGGGGAAAAGGTGTCAAAGAACAACGAACAAAGAAAAGTACAGCACAGGAACAGGCCCTACGGCCCTCCAACCCTGCATCGACCATGCTGCCCGTCTAAACTAAAATCTTCTACACTTCGTGGGTCCGTATCCCTCTATTCCTATCCTATTCATGTATTTGTCAAGATGCTCCTTAAACGTCACTATCGTCCCTGTTTCCACCACCTCCTCCGGCAGCGAGTTCCAGGCACCCACTACCCTCTGTGTAAAAACACTTGCCTCGTATATCTCCTCTAAACCTTGCCCCTCGCACCTGAAATCTATGCCCCCTACTAATTGACCCCTCTACCCTGGGAAAAAGTCTCTGACCATCTACTCTGTCTATGCTACTTATAATTTTGTAGACCTCTATCAGGTCGCCCCTCAACCTCCTTTGTTCCAGTGAGAACAAACCAAGTTTATTCAACCTCTCCTCATAGCTAATGCCCTCCATACCAGGCAACATCTTGGTAAATCTCTTCTGCACCCTCTCCAAAGCTTCCACATCCTTCTGGTAGTGTGGCGAACAGAATTGAACACTATACTCCAAGTGTGGCCTAACTAAGGTTCTATATAGCTGCAAAATGACCTGCCAATTTTTACACTCAATGCCCCGGCCAATGAAGGAGAGCATGCCGTATGCCTTCTTGACTGCCTTCTCCACCTGTGTTGCCCCTTTCAGTGACCTGTGGGCCTGTACACCAAGATCTCTCTGACTGTCAATACTCTTGAGGGGTCTACCATTCACTGTATATTCCATACCTGTATTAGACCTTCCAAAATGCATTACCTCACATTTGTCCGGATCAAACTCCATCTGCGATCTCTCCGCCCAAGTCTCCAAATGATCTAAATCCTGCTGTATCCTCTGACAGTCCTCATTGCTATCCGCAATTCCACCAACCTTTGTGTCATCCGCAAACTTACTAATCAGACCAGTTACATTTTCCTCCAAATCGTTTATATATACTACGAACAGCAAAGGTCCCAGCACTGATCCCTGCGGAACACCACTAGTCACAGCCCACGAATCAGAAAAGCACCCTTCCATTGCTACTCTCTGCCTTCTATGACCTAGCCAGTTCTGTATCCACCTTGCCAGCTCACCTCTGATCCTGTGTGACTTCACCTTTTGTACCAGACTGCCATGAGGGACCTTGCCAAAGGCGGTTTGGAGAAATCTGTGGAGGTTGGCGTCGTGGTCCTGCTGATCATGGCCGCAGATGGTGACATTGTCCAAGTGCGGAAATGTGGCCCGCAGCCCGTACAGGTCCACCATTCGGTCCATTGTTCTTTGGAACACCAAAACCCTGTTCGTGACGCCAAAGGGGACCCGGAGGAAGTGGAAAAGGCGGCCGTCTGCCTCAAAAGCCGTGTAGTGGCGGTCCTCCGGGCGGATTGGGAGCTGGTGGTATGCAGACTTCAGATCCACCGTGCAGAACACCTGGTAGTGTGTGATCTGGTTTACCATGTCTGCAATTCGGGGAAGGGGGGTACGCATCGAGTTGCATGTAATGGTTTATGGTTTGGCCGTAATCTACAACCATCCGGTTCTTTTCCCCGGTCTTGACGACCAACACCTGAGCTCTCCAGGGGCTATTGCTGGCCTCGATGAGTCCCTCCCGCAAGAGTCACTGGCCCTCGGACCTGATAAAAATCCTGTCCTGTATGCTATACCGCCTGCTTCTGGTGGTGACTGGTTTGCAGTCAGCGGTGAGGTTTGCGAAGAATGGGGGAAGGGTTGACTTTTAGGGTCACGAGGCTGCATATGGTGAGTGGGGGTAGGGGCCCCCCGAACTTCAGGGTTAGGCTCCTGAGGTTACATTGGAAATCTAGTCCCAATAGGAGTGGAGCGCAGAGGTCTGGGAGCACATATAATTTAAAATTGCCGTACTCGGCGCATTGTATTGCTAAGGTTGCAGTAGTACACCCTCGGATTTGCACCGAGTGCGACCCAGAGGCGAGGGAGATGGTTTGGTGCGCCGGGAAAATTGTGAGCGAGCAGCGTCTTACCATGTCCGGATGAATGAAGCTCTCTGTGCTCCCGGAGTCGAAAAGGCAAGGCGTTTCGTGCCCGTTTACAAGGACGGTCATCATAGATCTCCGGAGGTGCTTGGGTCGTGACTGTTCCAGTGTGACCACGCTGTGTTGCCGGCGTGGTCGGAGGTGCTGGGGCAGTTCCACGATGGCTGCCCTTGTTGATCGTACGCGTCGAGCGGCGTAGCAGATGCGGCCAAGATGGCAGCCCATGTTGGTCGAGTGTGGTGGGCGGTGAGGAAGATGGCATCCAAGATGGCGGCCCCAATGGCTCGCACGTGGCTGGCCACGTGGTGGAGGATGGCCAAGATGACGGCCCCCATGAGTCGCACGTGCTGTGAGGGCTGGAAGATGGCTGCCCCCACGGATAGCACGAGGCTGATGACGCATCTGCAGGGGGCGGTGTCGGCAGACACTCTGCCACACTGCGGGGTCTGCGGGCCTGTGAGTTTGAGGATTGGGCCTCTGAGTTAGTGTTCTTGGACCTGGCCAGGCAAACATTGGCAAAATGTCCTTTTCTCCCGCAGCTGCTGCAGTTCGCGCTATGGGCCGGGTAGTGCTGTCGGGGGTGTTGGGACTGGCCGCAGGAATAGCAGGGTAACCCCCCCCCCCCCATGATGTGCGGGTGGCTGCGCGGCACAGGCCTGGGGTAGTCTTTAGTCGGGTGTCCACGAGGGGGTCGCGTGGTCAGCCGGGAACGTGTTAAGGCTCTGGAACTCTACTTCCAGAGAGGAGGCTAACTTTACCATCTGATCCAGGTCCAGGGCCCCCTTTTCGAGCAGGCGCTGTCTCACGTAGTTGGACCGGACTCAGACGGCGAGTTCCATATGTTGAGTGGCCGTAACGGCCTGGTAGTTGCAGCTGCGTGCAAGGACTTTGAGGTCGCGTAGGTAGTCTTCTCGCGATTCCCCGGGACGCTGGTGGCGAGTGGCAAGGATGTGTCGCGCATAGACCTCGTTCACGGGCCGTACATAGAGGCGTTCGAGCATCCCGAGGGCTTCTGCGTAGGAGGAGACCTCATCGAGTTGATCAGAGATTCAATGGCTCACTCGTGCGTGCAGGAGGCTCAGCTTCTGTTCGTCGGTGATGGAAGGCGTGGAGAAGGCTGCGAGATAGGCCTTCAAGCAGCGAAGCCAGTGCGAAAAATGTATTTTGCCTCCGCGGCCTGCGGATCGAGTTCCAGTCGGTCAGGTTTGAGGGCCGATTCCATAGTTGCGTTTAAGTTGATTAAATTGATGCAACCATCAATTCACTTGAGACAAGTGTAGAAGTAAACCGTGGCTTTAATCAACTTAGAATAGTGCCTGCCTGCGACTGATCCTATACCGAGAACCGCCTCCAGGTCGGCTGCTCTTTATAGAGGCTTCAAGGGGAGGAGCCATGGGCGGAGCCCATACATGCCCCAACATGTTCCCCTATGGATAATGCCATACAATGCCCATAGGAGAAGCCCACAAGGGCAACAGCATAGCACAGATACAAATACAAGGGCAACAGCACAGATACAAATACAATGGTGGATTATTGGCATAATACATTCACCACACTGCATGAACCACTCACTGGACAACCCACACTGTATAGTCCGCTCTCTGTACGACCCACTCACTGCACGACCCACTCACTGTCAGGCCCACTCACTGTCAGGCCCACTCACTGTCAGGCCCACTCACTGTCAGGCCCACTCACTGTCAGGCCCACTCACTGTCAGGCCCACTCACTGTCAGACCCACTCACTGTCAGGCCCACTCACTGTCAGGCCCACTCACTGTCAGACCCACTCACTGTCAGGCCCACTCACTGTCAGGCCCACTCACTGTCAGGCCCACTCACTGTCAGGCCCACTCACTGTCAGGCCCACTCACTGTCAGACCCACTCACTGGAAGACCCACTCACTGGAAGACCCACTCACTGGAAGACCTACTCACTGTGCGATCTACTCATTGTACATCCCACCCACTGTGTGGCCCACTCACAGCACGAACCACTCACTGTATGGTCCATTCACTGTACAGTCCACTCACTCTTTGGCCCACTCACTCTTTGGCCCACTCACTCTTTGGCCCACTCACTGTTCGGCCCACTCACTGTATGGCCTATTCACTGTGTGGTCTACTCCCTGTACAGCCCACTCACTGTACGGCCCACTCACTGTACATTCTTACTGGGGGGCCCATACATGTATGTCCCACTCACGGTACAATCCACTCACTGTATGAACCACTCAATGCACGACCCACTCGCTGTACAGCCCACTTGCTCTACGGCCCACTCGCTCTACGGCCCACTCCCTCTACGGCCCACTCCCTCTACGGCCCACTCCCTCTACGGCCCACTCCCTCTATGGCCCACTCTCTCTACGGACCACTCGCTGTACGACCACTCACCGCATAACCTACCGACTGTGCAACCGACACTCTATAATCCAGCCACTGTATGACCTACTCACTGTGCGAACCACTCACTGTATGAACCCTCACTCTACGACCCACTAACTGCAAGGTCCACTCACTGTAAAATCCACTCACTGTGTGACCCACTCATTGTATGACCCACTAGATATACAATCTACTCATTGTACCGCCCACTCACTCTAAGGCCCACTCACTCTAAGGCCAACTCACTGTACCATCTACTTACTGTATGTCCCACCCACTATTTGGTCCACTCGCTGTACGACCCACTCGCTGTACGGCCCACTCGCTGTACGGCCCGCTCGCTGTACGGCCCACTCAGTGTATGATCATTATCATACAGTGAGTGGATCATACAGTGGGTGGATCGTACAGTGAGTGCGCTTTAAAGTGAGTGGGGCTTATAATAAGTTGATTGTTGGATGAGTGGTTTGTACAGGGGGTGGGCCGTACAGTGAATGGGTCTTATAGTGAATGGGCCATACAGTGGGTGGGGTGTACAGTGAGCTTGTCATACAGTGGGTGGGGTGTACAGTGAGTAGATCGTACAGTGAGTGGGTCTTACAGTTAGTAGGTCATACAATGGGTGGAACGTACAATGAGTTAGTCTGACAGGGGAGCAATGGGAATTAAAATCATTCAATTCCAGGAAGGGCAGCAGGGATAATCTAGGAAATTATAGGACGGAGAGCCTTACATTAGTGGTCGGGAAATTATTGGAAAAGATTCTTAGAGATAGGATTTACTCACATTTGGAAACGGCGTTTTATGGCGGGTGGGAGAATTTTGAACATGGCGGGAGCGGGATTATTGGCGCCCCCGGGCGATTCTCCGACCCTGCGTGGGGTTGGATAATTTCGCCCCAGTTCTGGAGCCTTTGTCGTTTGTGGTGTATATAAATGATTTGGAAGAAAATGCAGCTGGTCTGATTTGTAAGTTCGCAGACGACACACAAATTGGTGGAGTTGTGGATAGTGAAGAGGATTGACAGAGGATACAGCAGGACATAAACTGATTGGAGTCATGGGCAAAGAAATGGCAGATGGAGTTTAATCCAGACAAGTGTGAGGTAATGCACTTTGGAAGGTCCAATGCATGTAGGAATTACACAGTAAATGGTAGAACTCTTGTGAGTACTGACAGGCAGAGAGATCTGGGCATGAATGCCCACCAATCATTGAAAGTGGCAACGAACATGACTAAGGTGGTCAAGAAGGCATACGGCATGCTGGCCTTCATCGGTCGGGGCATTGAATATAAAAATTGGCAAGTCATGTTGCGGCTGCACAGGACCTTAGTTAGGCCTCATTTGGAATAATGTGTACAATTCTGGTCGCCACACTATCAGAAGTATGTGGATGCTTTGGAGAGGGTACAGAAGCGGTTTACGAGGATGTTGCCTGGTATTGAGGGCATTAACCATGGGGAGAGGTTAGTTAAACTTGGTCTGTTCTCACTGGAACGACAGAGGTTGAGAGATGACCTGATAGAGGTCTACAAGATTATGAATGGCATGGACAGAGTGGATAGTCAGATGCTCTTTCCTAGGGTAGGAGACTCAAGAACTATGGGGACATAGGTTTAAAGTGCGAGGAGAAAAGTTTAGAACAGATGTGCTAGGCAATTCTTTTTACACAGAGGGTGGTAAATATATGGAACGCGCTGCCTGGGGGGTGGTGGGAGCAGGTATGATAGTGACATTTAAGCGGCATTCAGACAAATATATGAATAGGGGAGGAATGGAAGGATACGGACTCCGTAAATGTATACAGTTTTAGTTTAGGCAGGTACCATGGTCAGCGCAGGCTTGGAGGACCGAAGGGTCACTGTATGACCCACTCACTGTACGATGCACTCACTGTACAATCTCCTCACTGTACAGCCCACATACTGTAAGGTCCACTTGCTGTATGATCCACTCGCTGTACGATCCACTCGCTGTACGATCCACCCACAGTCAACACACCCAAGTTTCATTCAATTAATTTGCAGCAGTCCATTTGAATAAATGTAACCATGACGACTACATGAATAGTGAATAGCTCAAATATGAATGATGACTATCTTAGACCCTTGATACCCTTGACTCAAGAATTTAATTCTCTACTTTGAAGTTTGGTGTTTGAATTTTCCCAATCCCTATTGTGCCACTTGTGCATTATCATACCTGTAAGAAGTCAGATTGGAAATGAATTCTCCATATATATATATAAATCACAGCCACGTGAAGACAGGCTCATCTTTTTCCTAGACCATCAAGGAGATTAACACTCAGGACAAAAAGCTATTTGTTTGAGCTATAATTTTATTTCAAGTAGCATCATTAGTATTAAATATCTAATCCAAACATGACACATTTTCCTAAAGTACTGCTAATTAAGATCTGATTTCAGTCAGTTTTCTGAAATTATTTTTGTTGTTGCACTTTTCAAGGTGACACCTTGGTTGGCGTTTGGAATAGTTGGGTGGGATTCTCCGTCCAGCAATGGCAGAATTGCGAAACGTGATTGGGCAGAGAATCGCATGTGAGTTACAAATCGCGTCTGGCACCGGGTGCCCGATGGAATACCACGCTCCGGTGCTTCGACAGCGGTGTCAATGCATTCTACTCCGCACACACAGTAAACACCGTTGGCATATTATTAACGGGCCCAACACGGGATTCTCCTGGGCTCCAGTGATGCTTCGCCTCTGCTGGGAGGATTTACCAACAGCGCAAAGTTCACTTGTGGTTTTAAAAATTGGGATCCAGGCGCTGTGGCTGCTGAGGGAGAGAGGGTACATGGATATGTTCCCAAAGTTGGCTGGCCTCTGGAGTGACCAAGCCTGGGTGGGTACGGCAGTCTCTCGGGTCCGCAAGTGGCCTGGTGGCACCCTGTTCTGCCTATTGCCCATCAGATGCACCAGGGATAGGATGGGGCGGGCAGTCCAAGGCGCTGTTGTATTTCAGCACCTCTGCTGCGGGAGTCACCAGCACACATTGTTACTCTCTCTCACTCCCCTCATGCACTGTCTTACTCTCTCTCCCCTAACACACTGTGGGTGTCTCCTCCCTCAGGATGCCTGATGGCCCCCAAGATACTGCTTGAGGCTGGGGTGTGACCGGAGCGAAGTCCTGGGGCTCCCCTGCAACCTGGCGCTGCCAGTCCTGGAGGCCTGCTCTTGTCTCGAACAGGGTCTCCACTCCCATGGCCATGGTGCACAAGGACTGGGCCACTTCCCTGTGGGATCATGCCACATCACTCAGTGACTGTGCCATCTCCCTCTGCGACTGGCTCAGGCCAGCCAGCACCCGGGCAATACCGTTGATGCCCACAACCATGGCCCGTTGTGACTGGGCCAAGCTCTGGAGTGCTACTGCAATGTCCAGGTGGCCCTGGTACATAGCAGGCTGTGACAGAGCAGCCTTGTCCCACAAAGTGCCCCAGGCCTTGGACATCCTGATCCATGGCCGATACCGTCGCCTCCAACGCTTCCACTACGGATACCACCCATGCGGTGTTGGCCTGGGTGGCATGCATGGTGGTCACCTCCTCCTGCCAGTGCAGGTGGTTGGATTCATTCCAGAGTCCAAAAAATTTGGGAAAATGACTGCCAATAAATCTACTATTTTTACAACTACTTCCTTAAATACTTTGGGATGAAGGTTACCAGGCTCTGGAGGTTCATCTGCCTTCAATCCCATTAATTTCTCCCAAGCCATTTCTTTACTAATAATGATTACCATGAGCTCCGTACTAACAATTGTGTTTCTCAGAACTTCTGGTACATTATTCACCCTTTGTGAAGACAGAAGTAAAATAAGAATTTCGTTCCTCAGCTTTGTTCCCCGTTCTGTATGCCCCCGTTTCGGACTGCAACAACTGTAGCTATGAGGATAGATTGAAAAGATTGGGTCTGTTTTTCTTGGAGAAAAGAAGGCTGAGAGATAGAGGTATTCATTATCCTGAAAGGTATGGGCCAGGTAACTAGTGAGAATCTGCTCCCACTCAAGAATCAAAGAGTTGTTACGGTGCAGAACGGCCATTGTGTCTGCACCGACTCTCAAAACAATCATCATGAACTTGTGCCATTCTTCTGCCTTTTCCCCATAACATAGAACATAGAACAGTACAGCACAGAACAGGCCCTTCGGCCCTCAATGTTGTGCCGAGCAATGATCACCCTACTCAAACCCACGTATCCACCCTATACCCGTAACCCAACAAACCCCCCCTTAACCTTACTTTTTAGGACACTACGGGCAATTTAGCATGGCCAATCCACCTAACCCGCACATCTTTGGACTGTGGGAGGAAACCGGAGCACCCCGAGGAAACCCACGCACACACGGGGAGGACGTGCAGACTCCACACAGACAGTGACCCAGCCGGGAATCGAACCTGGGACCCTGGAGCTGTGAAGCATTTATGCTAACCACCATGCTACCGTGCTACCCCTGCACATTATTTCCATTCAAATATTTATCAAATACCCTTTTGGATGCCTCGATTGAATCTGCCTCCACCACACTCCCAGGCAGTGCATCCCAGTCCTGAACCACTCGATGTGCAAACAGGTTTGTTCTCCCATCACATTTACTTCTTTTGAAAATCTCTTTCAACCTGTGGCCTCTCAGTTTTGATCCTTTTACGAGCAGAAATAGTTTCTTCCTATCTACTCTGTCCAGCCCACTCAGGGTTTTGAACATCTATATCAAATCTCCTCTTACCCTTCTTCTCTCCAAGGGGAACAGTCCCAGCCTCTCCAATGCATCCTCAGAACTGAAGTTTCTCATCCTGGGAACCATTCTTATAATCCTCATCTGCACTCTCTCCAATGTGTTCACATCATTCCTATAGTGTGGCACCCAGAACTGTAAACAATGGCCGCGATTCGCCGCTCCCCACACCGGGGGTGAGAATCGCGGGAGGGCTGGGCGAATCATGCCACACCGCCCTGGCACCCCCCGCGATTCTCCCACCCATGCGACACGCCGCTCGGAGAATCGCCGCTCGCCGTTTTTCACGGCAACCGCCGTTTCTCCGGCTCGGATGGGCCGAGCGGCCTGACGACCCCGACCGGTTCACGCCTGCGGCAACCACACCTGGTCGCTGCCGGCGTGAACATCATGTTACAGGTAAGTGTGGGACCTGTGGGGGGGTGGAGAGAGGATCGAGCACCACGGGTGTGCTGGTGAGGTGACTGGCCCGCGATCGGTGCCCACCGATCGTCGGGCCGGCGTCTCTAAGAGACGCACTCTTTCCCCTCCGCCGCCCCGCAAGATCAAGCCGCCATGTCTTGCGGGGCAGCGGAGGGGAAGACGGCAACCGTGCATGCGTGGGTTGGAGCCGGCCAACATGCGCATGCGCGGCTGACGTCACTGAGGCACCGCCGGCAAGCGTCAAGGCCCGGCGCCCGAGATTCGCGCAACGCTGCACCTAGACCCCCAGGGGTGGGGGGGGGGGGAGAGTAGGGGGCGAGGAGCGGCCTCCGACGCCGGAGTGAAACACTCCGGGTTTCACTCTGGCGTCGGCACTCAGTCTCCCGTTGGGAGAATCGCGCCCAATATTCCAGTTATGGTATAACTAATGTCTTGTAAAGGTTCAGCATAACTGCCTTGTTCTTATACTCTATGTCCCTATTAATTCCAGAATACCTTCTGCTTTATTAACTGCTCTCTCCACCTATTCTGTCACCTTCAATGATCTATGTACATATACACACAGTTCCCTCTCCTTCTGCACCCCTTAAAAATCTGCTCCTTATTTTATATTGTGTCTCCATGTTCTTCCTGCCAAAATGCACCATCTCACACTTCTCCGCATTGAACCTCATCCGTCACCCACTTGCCCATTCCACCCATTTGTCAATGTCCTTGTGAAGTCCGACACTATCCTCCTCACAGTTCATAGGCAAACTGTTAAATTATCTCCTACACACAAAGTTCAAGATTATTTATATATATCAGCAGCAAGGGTCCCACTGCTGACCCCTGGGGAACACTACTACAAACCTTCTTCCATCCCCAAAAATATCCATTGACCATTACTCTCTGCTTCCACTTCTCAAACGCATTTTGTATCTACTGTCCATTTTACTCTGTGAGCTATCACCTTTCTCACAAGTCTGTTGTGTGGGACTATAGCGAATGCCTTCTGAAAGTCTATGTACACTACATCAACAGCATTATCCTCATCGCCCCTTTCTGTGACCTCCTCAAAAAACTCCAGCAAGTTAAATACAATTGCCCCTTTAGAAATCCATGCTGGCTCTTCCTAATCAACCCATATTTTCCATGGAACTAATAATTCTATCCAAATAATGGTTTCTAAAGGCTTACCCATTACTGATGTTAAACTGATTGGTCTGTAATTCCTGGTGCTATCTTAAGAACTGTAATGATATGAAGCATATCATTTGTGAATATAACATAAAAACCAAGCTCTGGGCAGCACGGTGGCCTAGTGGTTAGCACAACCGCCTCACGGCGCTGAGGTCCCAGGTTCGATCCCGGCTCTGGGTCACTGTCCGTGTGGAGTTTGCACGTTCTCCCCGTGTCTGCGTGGGTTTCGCCCCCACAACCCAAAGATGTGCAGAGTAGGTGGATTGGCCACGCTAAATTGCCCCTTAATTGGAAAAAATAATTGGCTAATCTAAATTTAAAAAAAAAAAAATAAAAAAAAAAACCAAGCTCTGACTAAACATTAGTGCCGACATACATAGATTATAATTCTAGCATCCGAACAGAGATGGCGTGGTGAAAGAAGAAGGTCACTGGAAGATACCCACATGTGATCGGCGAGATTCTCCGCAAATGCGGAGAATCGTAAAGGCTGCCGTGGGACAGGCCGTGACCCACGGCAGCTTTCACGCCCACTTCCGGGGCCGATTCTCCTCCCCGGGCAGGGCTAGGAGCGCGGACCTATGCGTCACGCCGGCTGACGCGGCCGATGATGTCGGCCGCGCATGCGCAGGTTGGACAACGCCAACCCCCGCATGCGCAGTTGGCGTCTTTTCCCTCAGCCTCCCCGCAAGATGTGGCGGCTTGATCTTGCGGGGCGGCGGAGGGAAAAGAGTGCGTCCATTACGGACGCACGGCCCGCGATCGGTGGGCACCGATCGCGGGCCTATGCCCCCCTTGGCATGGCCGTGGTACTGCCGTGCCAATCGGGGCCCCAGATGCCCCAAACGGGCATCTGGTGCCCATTTCACGACGGCAGCGAGCAGGTGTGTTTTCTGCCGTGTTGATACAGGCGTGAAGGCCGGGCCGCTTGGCCCATCGGCCTCGGAGAATCGTCGCTCGCCGTAAAAAATGGCGAGCGGCGATTCGTGCCGTTGGTTGGGTGTGGGGGGGGGGGGGAAGAATAGCGGGAGGGCATGAAAAATGTCGGTAGGCCCTCCCGCTATTCTCCCACCCGGCGTGGGGGGCGGAGAATCGCGCCCGATGTATTCTCCAGGATAGCACAGAGAGACAGAAGCTGGACATCAAGCACAGATTGAGCAGCTACGGAGTCAACAGTAATGAATAATAGTTAATCATGGCTTCTAGTGGCGACTATGAGGGAGTAGGTCGCACATTTGGTGACTCCCGCTCTGGCTAGACATTTGGACCTTTCCCTCGGACTTTGTTTGCGCTTTTAAGCGCTGGACTTGAAGAAACAGCGTGCAAGTGTTCGGTGTATATATTGGTTTATGGAACAGAGAGCCCGAAGAGATCGAAAGGGAAGAAACAAAAAGACAGGCTCGAGCTGGGTGTTAGCTACAGCAGCAGACAAGATTAGATTAGATTAGAACAGTACAGCACAGAACAGGCCCTTCGGCCCTCAATGTTGTGCCGAACAATGATCACCCTACTTTAAACCCACGTAACCCGTATACCCGTAACCCAACAATCCCCCCATTAACCTTACACTACGGGCAATTTAGCATGGCCAATCCACCTAACCCGCACATCTTTTGGATTGTGGGAGGAAACCGGAGCACCCGGAGAAAACCCACGCACACACAGGGAGGACGTGCAGACTCCACACAGACAGTGACCCAGCCGGGAATCGAACCTGGGACCCCTGGAGCTGTGAAGCATTGATGCTAACCACCATGCTACCGTGAGGCCACCAGATGGCTGGTGTCCAGACCCCTGGGGCTTCGGCCCAACCATCAACGGAAGAGCTGATGCAGGTCATCCGGGAAGGCTTCGCCAGACAGAAACGGGACTATCTGGACCCGATTAAGGAAACGGTGGAGAGAATGGAGTGGAGGCTAGGTGCCCGGACAGGGCGATCCAGAAACTGGAGAAGGCGCTAGCTGAACAGGAGGAACACCAGACGGCGGTGGAGATGGAGGTGGGGATGCTGAGGGACCGGCAAAAAAGGCTCCTGGAACAGGTGGTGGATTTGGAGAACAGGTCCCGTAGGCAGAACCTATGGATTGTTGGCCTCCCGGAGGGGGCGCAGAGGCTTATCCCGGGGAGTTTGTGGTGAACATGTTCCAGAAGCTGCTTGGAGATGGGGCTTTCCCCCGACCGTTGGAAGTGGATCGGGGGTACAGAGCGCTGGCGAGGAAGCCGTGGCAGGAAGACCCCCCTTGGGTGATGGTGGTCAGGTTCCATAGGCACCTGGACAAGGAGCGTCTTCTCCAATGGGCCAAGCGCACGCGGAGCTGTAAGTGGGTCAACAGCATTTTGTGGGTGTACCAAGATCGAAGCGTGGAGGTGGCCAAGAGGAGGGCAGGCTTTAATCAAGTCAAGTCGATCCTGTTCAAGAAGCAGGTTAAGTTCGATCTGTTGTATGCGGCGTGACTTTGGGTTACGCATGAGGCCCAACATCATTACTTTGAGTCGCCCAAGTACGCTATGGAGTTTGCCAGGAGGGAAGGACTGGTGCCAACTTGAGAACATCCTGCTCGAAGTTTGAGAAACTGTTTTTCCTGCTCGTTTCAACTGCTGTTTGCACTGATTTATTAGTTTGTTTGTTTTCGTTCTCGTCTTTTCTCTTCGATAATTGTGTTTTGTTTAAGAAGGGGAAAGTAGTTTAAAAATTATTACATTTCGGTGGGTTTTGTGTTGTGAGGGGGATGGTGGTGGGGATTTTTGACTTTGTATTATTTTGCGTGGTATTACTTTGATCTGTATTACGGCGAGAGTTTGGCTTTGTTTTTCTTTATACTGACTTTGGGTGGCGTCTGTTTCTTTAAGGGGGTGGCCGTCGGGGCTGGGTTGATGAGGGCGATGGTTTCAAGGGGCGGGGGGAGGGCAGGTAGGCAACAATAGGTGGGAGACATGCTGGCGCCGGAGCCACGGGCCACTAGGCTAGCTAGGTGAGCTAGTCGGCGGGAGCACAGTGTGGGGGGGGGGGGGGGGTGTATACAATCAGATTATGGATGGGGTTAGGTTACAGAGTGTTGTTGCTGGGGGGGGGGGGGAGGCGGGGGGGTTGTTCGGCTGACGAGGAAGGGATTTGATTTTAGAAGCGAGGAAGAGGTCGGGGATGGGCACTGCCAGGAGGCGGGGCTACATAGGCTCGGGGCAGTGGTTGGGGGCAGGCCCAGGAACGGGGATGGCTGACCGGCAAGGGGGGCGAGGGGGGGGCGCGGTGCCCCCTAACTAGACTAATTACGTGGAACGTTAGAGGGCTAAATGGGCTGGTAAAGAGGGCTAAAGTGTTTGCGCATCTTAGGGCTTTAAAGGCGGACATGATAATGTTGCAGGAGATGCACCTGAAGGTAGTGGACCAGATTATGTTGAGGAAGAGCTGGGTTAGTCAGGTATTCCACTCAGGGCTAGACGCTAAGACCAGGGGGGGGAGTCGCGATTCTGGTGAATAAACGAGTGCAGTTTGAGGTGGGGAATATTGTTTCGGACGGGGGAGTTCGCTACTTTATGGTTAGCGGTAAGCTGGAAGTGAGGAAGGTGGTCCTGGTCAACATACATGCACCAAACTGGGATGATGCGGACTTCATAAAGAGGGTGGAGGTTTGGATGGCCGACAGGGAAAGAATTCTCCTTCTTCTCGCACGTTCATAGAGTCTACTCCCGGATCAATTTTTTAATACTGAGTAGGGATCTACTGACAGCGGTGGTGGACACGCAGTATTCGGCAATCACTATTTCCGATCAATCCCCACAATGGGTCGAGCTACAGGTGAGTGAAGAGAGCTTCCAGTGCCCGCAGCGGAGGCTGGATGTGGGACGGCCTGCAGACGAAGGGGTGTGCGAGAGGGTGAGGAAGTGTATACAAAACTACCTGCAGGTCAACGATACGGGGAAGTCTCAGCAGCGGTGGTGAGGGAGGCGCTCAAGGCATGGTGAGAGGGGAGCTGATTTCAATTCGGATTCACAGGGACAAGACGGACAGGGCAGAAACGGACCGACTGTTAGCGGAGATTCTGCAGATTGACAGGAGGTGCGCGGGGACCCCGAGTGCGGAGCTCTTGAGGGAACGGAGGAGGCTGGAGGCGGAGTTTGGGGTGGTGTCCACGGGTAAGGCAGTGTAGCAACTCAGAAAGGCGAGGGGTGTGGTATATGAACATGGACAGAAAGCTGGCAGGATGCTGTCTCAGCAGCTCAGAAAGAGGGAGGCAGCTGGGGCAATAGGTAAAGTGGTGGATAGAGGCGGTAACTTGGTAGAGGATGCGACTGGTATGAACACAGCTTTCAAGGACTTTTGTTGCAAACTTTATTGCTCTGAGCTCCCCGCTGGGCCGGAGGGGAAGAGACGCTTCTTAGACGGCCTGACATTCCCAAAAGTGGGCAGGGAGCTAGTAGAAGGACTGGGAGTCCCGGTCGGAGCTGAGGAGATATTTGAGGGCTTAAAGGCCATGCAGTCAGGTGAGGTCCCGGGGCCGGATGGGTACCCGGCAGAATTTTATAAAAAGTTCTCCGGGATATTCGGGCCGCTGCTGGTCAAGGTTTTTAAAGAGGCAAGGGACAGAGGGGTGCTTCCCCAGACGATATCGCAGGCTACCATCCTCTTGATTTTAAAACGGGTCAAGAACCCGGAGTCGTTTGGGTCATATAGGCCGATCTCCCTTCTTAGCATGAATGCTAAACTGCTGGCAAAGCTTTTGGCCACTAGGATTGAGGATTGTGTGCCGAGTGTTATTTAGGAGGACCAAACAGGGTTCGTTAAAGGTAGGCAACTGGTGGCGAATATAAGAAGATTGCTCAATGTGATCATGATGCCCCCAGAGGGAAAGGAGGTGGAGGTAGTGGTGGCAATGGACACGGAGAAGGCGTTTGACCAGGTAGAGTGGGAGTGCCTATGGGAGGTGCTGGGACGGTTTGGATTTGGGGTGGGTTTCATCGACTGGGTCAGGCTGTTATATCAGGCCCCGGAGGCGAGTGTGAGGACAAACAGGACGATTTCCGACTATTTTAGACTGCACTGCGGGACGAGACAGGGGTGCCCCCTCTCCCCACTGCTGTTTGAGCTAGCTATAGAGCCACTGGCAATTGCTCTGAGGGCTTCAGAGGGTTGGAAGGGTTCGGGGTGCGGGGGGGAAATGAAATGAAATGAAATGAAAATCACTTATTGTCACGAGTAGGCTTCAATGAAGTTACTGTGAAAAGCCCCTAGTCGCCACATTCCGGCGCCTGTCCGGGGAGGCTAGTACGGGAATCGAACCGTGCTGCTGGCCTGCTTAGTCTGCTTTAAAAGCCAGCGATTTAGCCCAGTGAGCTAAACCAGCCCCTGGGAGGGGGTGTGGGTTGTGGAGCATAGAGTTTCATTGTATGCAGATGACCTGCTTTTGTACGTTTCAAACCCGATGGCGCGGATGGATGGAATCATGGCGACCCTGGGGAAATTCGGCCGGTTTTCAGGGTACAAATTGAATATGACAAAAAATGAAATGTTTGTAGTTCAGGAGAGGGGCCAAGGGGACTGGCTGTGGGAGCTGCCGTTCCGGTTAGTTGGGGACAGTTTCAGGTACCTGGGAATACAAGTGGCGTGGGATTGGGGTCGACTGCACAAGCTGAACCTGTCCCAGCTGGTCGATCAAATGCGAGGGGAGTTCCGGAGGTGGGATGCGCTCCCGCTGTCGTTAGCTGGGAGAGTCCAGACAGTTAAAATGACGGTCCTCCAGAGGTTCTTATTCGTGTTCCAGTGCCCACCCATTTTCATTCCACGTTCCTTTTTTTAAAGGGTAAGCAAGATCATTTTGGGCTTCGTATGGGCGGGCAAGTCCCCGCGAGTAAAGAGGGTGATGCTCGAGCGGAACTGTGGGGAAGGGGGGCTTGTGCTGCCGAATTTCAGCAACTATTATTGGGCGGCTAACATGATAAGGAAGTGGTTGGGGGTGGGGGGGAGCGACTTGGGAGGGGGTGGAGGCAGGCTCATGTAGGGGCACCAGTCTGGGGGCGTTGGTGACGGCGCCTCTGCCGTTCCCACCGGTGCGCTTCTCCATCAGCCATGTAGTGGTGGCGGCCCTTCGGATCTGGGGACAGTGGAGGAGGCATGTGGGAGCAACGGGAGCATCGGTCTGGTCCCCAATATGTGACAACCATCGGTTTGCTCCAGGGAGGTTGGACGTGGGGTATCGGGTATGGTGGAGGGCGGGGATTGAGCAGATGGGAGATTTGTTTTTGGAAGGGAGCTTCCCTGGCTTCAGGGTGCTGGAGGACAAGTTTGTGTTGATGAGGGGGAATGAATTCCGGTATATTCAGATGCGGGACTTTTTGCGCAGGTAGGTGGCATCTTTTCCACTCTTGCCACTAAGGGGGACCCAGGATAGGGTAGTGTCTTGAGGATGGGTGGGGGAGGGAAGTGTCTCGGATATTTACAAGGAGCTCATGAGGGCCGAGGAGACGCAGACTGAGGAACTGAGGCATAAATGGGAGGAGGAGTTGGGAGGGGAGATTGGGGAGGGCCTGTGGGCGGACGCGCTGAGCACGGTTAATGGGACTGCAACATGTGCCAGGCTCAGCCTGATTCAGTTTAAGGTCGTCCACCGGGCCCACATGACAGTGTCCCGGATGAACAGATTCTTCGGTGTAGAGGACAGGTGTGTAAAGTGTCTGAGAGGACCGGCAGACCATTTCCACATGTTTTGGGTGTGTCCACAACTTAGGAGATACTGGCAGGGGTTCGAGCACGTCATGTCTAGAGAATTGAACATAAGGGTGGCAATGAGTCCGGAGGTGGCGATTTTTGGGGGAGAAAGAGGCCGACGTTTTGGCCTTTGCTTCCCTGGTAGCCCGGAGGCGGATACTTCTAGCTTGGAGGGAGTCAAAACCCCCAAAGTCGGAAGCCTGGCTGTCAGACATGGTGAGTTTCTCGGGCTTGGAGAACATCAAGTTCACCTTGAGAGGGTCGTTGTTAGGGTTCGCCCAGAGGTGGCAACCATTCATTGACTTCTTTGCAGAGAATTAATCGTCAGCAGGGCGGCGGGGGGGGGGGGGGGGGGGGGGGGGGGGGGGTGGGGGGGTGTGGGGGGGGGGGGGGTGGTTAGGGGAATGTAGTATAGGGGGTCAATTATGCAGATTTGGGTAGGACGGGTTAGGTCAATTGCACTGCGTACTTTGTTTACTGTACAGTCCTTTTGTTTTCACCTTCTGTAGTTCTGCTGTTTACAATGCCAAAAAATACCTCTATCAAAAAGAATTATAGTCAATAGTTACAATAGTTAATCGTTGTTTTCATAGAATTTAGAATTTACAGTGCAGAAGGAGGCCATTCAGCCCATCGAGTCTACACCGGCTCCTGGAAAGAGCACCCTACCCAAGGTTAACACCTCCACCCTATCCCCATAACCCAGTAACCCCACCCAACACTAAGGGCAATTTTGGACACTAAGGGCAATTTATCATGTCCAATCCACCTAACCTGCACATCTTTGGACTGTGGAAGGAAACCGGAGCTCCCAGAGGAAACCCACGCACACACGGGGAGGATGTGCAGACTCCGCACAGACAGTGACCCAAGCCGGAATCGAACTTGGGACCCTGGAGTTGTGAAGCAATTGTGCTATCCACAATGCTACCGTGCTGCCCTTTTGTATTTAGTATTTAGCCATCGTATCCAACAGTAATCTTAGTAAATATCATAGAAACCCTTTTGTGTTTTAGTTAAATAATAAACAGTTTAGTTCATTTACAAAGCTGTATGTTCTCTGATCACTTCAACTACGAATACCTCACCATCCGTGCATCCAGAGAACATTAAAATAACCTTTTTTGAACAAAGATGTAACATTTGCAATTCTCCAATTCTCAGTCATTTCCCCTGAGTTGAGGGAAAACTGGAAGATTGTGGCCAATGCCCCTGAAATTTCCATTCTCACTTCCTTCAATATCCTTGGATGTATCCCATCTGGTCCCAGTACCCTGTCAAGGTCCCAGTCCCCTGAGACCTTTAAATACAGACAGTTTATTCAACACATTCTCCTCATCAATTTTCAACCCTGAAAGGGACAGAGCTCCCTCATCTGTCACCATGGTCTAAGTCACATCTATCTCCTAAGTTAAGATGGATACAAAGTACTGATTTAATGCCTCAGTTATGTGCCTTGCCAGCGTGTGTACATTCCCTTTTCGGTCCCTACTCGCCCTTTTACCACATTTTTACTATTTTTATACCTATCGAAGACATTGGGATTTTCCTTTATGTTGGCTGCCATTATTTTCTCATAATTCCTCTTTGCTTTTCTAATGCACTTTTCATCTCCCCTTTGAACCTTCCTTGTTCTCAACAAGTGATTTCTACCTGACATCTCTCATAAGCACAATTTTTCTTCCTTATCTCTGATACTTGATCTACTTGGCACACCTAATTTCTAAGAACCAGATCCAACAATCCATCCAATGTAGAAAATGTTCCTGAACACTATCAATGAACATTTGCCCCTCTTTACCCTTTACACTACCACTGTCTCAGTCTACCTTTGGGTAATTAAAGACTCCCATTATACTACTCTATAATTCCAGATTTGTTCTTTTACATCCTTCTGACCAGTCAGCAGTTTATAAACGCCACCACACAATGTAATTGCATTCTTTTTGCTGCTTAGCTCGAACAAAACAGATTCTTTCCTTAACCCGTCTGCCACATCCTCTTTTTCCAGCACTGCATTGCTCTCCTTGGCCAATGCTACAACCCTTCCTTCCCTTCTATAGAATCCATATAATCTCCGTAATGCAGAAGTTGGCCATTCGGCCCATTGGGTCTTCACCGACCCATCAAAAGAGCACTCTACATAGGCCTATCCCCATAACGGACGGTCTGCACCTGGGTAGGACTGGAACCGATGTCCTGGGGGTGGGGGGGGGAGGGGGGGGGATGGTTTTTGCTAGAGCTATTGGGGAGGGGGTTTAAACTAATGTGGCAGGGGGATGCGATCCAATGTAGAAGTCAGAGGGAAGTAAAATGGGGCCAGAAACAAAAAGCAGTAAGGGGGAAAGTGTAAGTCAGAGAAGCCATTGTCAAAAATCAAAAAGGGCCACAGTACAGGGTACAGTGACTGAGGAGAGTGTGAACATGGAGGTGGCCAATGCAGGATTGAGGGTGTTGGACGTAAATGCGCGCATATACGGAACAAGGTAAATGAGCTTGTTGCACACATTGAAATTGGCCGATACGATGTTGTGGGCATCACAGAGACGTGGCTGCAAGGGGATCTGGGCTGGGATCTAAATATCCAAGGATACACATCCTATCGAAAGGACAGGCAGATGGGCAAAGGGGACGGAGTTGCATTGTTAGTAAGGAATTAAGTTAAATTGATAGCAAGGAGCGATATAGGATCAGAAGGCAGAGAATCTCTGTGGGTAGAGTTGAGGAATCGCATAGGTAAAAAGACCCTGGGCGGGATTCTCCGACCCCACGCAGGGTCGGAGAATTGGCGGGAAGCGGCGTTATTTCCGCTCCCGCAGGTTTTCGAATTCTCCCGCCGGTAAAAAACCGGCGTTGTGCAAATCCCGCCGGCAGCCTGTGAAAACAGCTGGCGCCGGCGGGATTTCATTTTATTTGCACTGACCTTAAATCTCCGGCCCGGATGGGCCGAAGTCCCGCCGACGTGGCCACGGGTCACGTCGGCGAAAATCACAGTTGATTTAAAACGGCGTCAACCATTGATGATGGTTGACGCCGTTCGGGGGGGGGGGGGGTGGTTTGCGGCATGGGGGGGGGGTGGGTTGCGGCATGGGGGGGGGTGGGTTGTGGCATGGGGGGGGGGTGGGTTGCGGCCATCGGGGGGGGTGGGTTGCGGCCATCGGGGGGGTTTGGGGGCAGCGGCGGGCAGAGATGGGGGGGGGCGTCGGATGCCCGGGGGCCAACGCACCGTCCCCCCCCCCTCTGTACGCCGCTGCCCCCTACCCTAACCACCCCCCCCTCACCACCCCTACCTCCCTCCAACGCCCCTACCCCCCTCCCCACCACCCCTACCCCCCTCCAACGCCGCCCCCCATCTCTCGCAACGCCGCAACCCCCCCCCCCCTCAACGCCGGGTCCCCCCCCCCTCAACGCCGGGTCCCCCCCCTCAACGCCGGGTCCCCCCCCTCAACGCCGCAACCCCCCACCCTCAACGCCGCAACCCACACCCCGTCCCCCTCCCTCTGAAGGCCGGTACCCACACCCCCCCCTCTCTCCTCCTCCCCCTTCCTTCCTCCTCCCCCCCTTCCTTCCTCCTCCCCCCCTTCCTTCCTCCTCCCCCCTTCCTTCCTCCTCCCCCCCTTCCTTCCTCCTCCCCCCTCCTCCCCCCCTTCCTTCCTCCTCCCCCCCTTCCTTCCTCCGTTAGTGGGGGGGGGGGGTGCGGCGTTAGTGGGGGGTGGGTGCGGCGTTGGAGTGGGGTAGGGGTGGTGAAGGGGGTAGGGGTGGTGAGGGGAGGGGGTTGGGGTAGGGGCAGCGGCGTGCAGAGGAGGGGGGCGACGGATGCCCGGGGCCAACGCACTGTCGCCCCCCCTCTGCACGCAGCTGCCCCTACCCCAACCCCCTCCCTTCACCACCCCTACCCCCTTCACCACCCCTACCCCCCTCCAACGCCGCACCCCCACACCCCCACTAACGCCGCACCCCCCCCCCCCCACTAACAGAGGAAGGAAGGGGGGGGGGAGGAGGAGAGAGGGAGGGGGGGGGGAGGAGGAGAGAGGGGGGGAGGAGGAGAGAGGGGGGGAGGAGGAGAGAGGGGGGGGAGGAGGAGAGAGGGGGGCGAGGAGGAGAGAGGGGGGGGGAGGAGGAGAGAGGGGGGGGGAGGAGGAGAGAGGGAGGGGGGGGAGGAGGAGAGAGGGGGGGAGGAGGAGAGAGGGGGGGGGAGGAGGAGAGAGGGGGGGAGGAGGAGAGAGGGGGGGAAGGAGGAGAGAGGGGGGGAGGAGGAGAGAGGGGGGGGAGGAGGAGAGAGGGGGGGGAGGAGGAGAGAGGGGGGGGGAGGAGGAGAGAGGGGGGGAGGAGGAGGGAGGGGGGGGAGGAGGAGAGAGGGGGGGTGTGGGTATCGGCCATCAGAGGGAGGGGGACGGGGTGTGGGTACCGGCATTGAGGAGGGGGGGGGACCCGGCATTGAGGAGGGGGGGGGGGACCCGGCATTGAGGAGGGGGGGGGGCCCGGCATTGAGGGGGGGGCACCCGGCGTTGGGGGAGGGGGGGGGGACCCGGCGTTGGGGGAGGGGGGGGACCCGGCGTTGGGGGAGGGGGGGGGACCCGGTGTTGGGGGAGGGGGGGGACCCGGCGTTGGGGGGGGGGGGGGGCCCGGCGTTGGGGGAGGGGGGGGACCCGGCGTTGGGGGAGGGGGGGGACCCGGCGTTGAGGGGGGGGGGGGGACCCCGGCGTTGAGGGGGGGGGGACCCGGCGTTGAGGGGGGGGGACCCGGCGTTGAGGGGGGGGGGGACCCGGCGTTGGGGGGGGGGGACCCGGCGTTGAGGGGGGGGGGGGGCACCCGGCGTTGAGGGGGGGGGGACCCGGCGTTGAGGGGGGGGGGGCCCGGCGTTGAGGGGGGGGGGAGACCCGGCGTTGGAGGGGGGTAGGTGTGGTGGGGAGGGAGGTAGGGGTGGTGGGGAGGGAGGTAGGGGTGGTGGGGAGGGAGGTAGGGGTGGTGGGGAGGGAGGTAGGGGTGGGGGGGAGGGAGGTAGGGGTGGTGGGGAGGGAGGTAGGGGTGGTGGGGAGGGAGGTAGGGGTGGTGAGGGGGGGTTGAGGTGGGGTGGTGAGGGGGGGGTTGGGGTAGGGGGCAGCGGCGTACAGAGGGGGGGGCGACGGTGCGTTGGCCCCGGGCATCCGTCGCCCCCCCTCTCTGCCCGCCACTGCCCCCAAACCCCCCCCCCCCCCAAAATGCCGGAACACACCCCCCCCCCCCCCCCAAAATGCCGGAACACACCCCCCCCCCAAAATGCCGGAACACCCCCCCCCCCCCCCCAAAATGCCGGAACACACCCCCCCCCAAATGCCGGAACACACCACCCCTCCCCCCAACTGCCGGGTCTGTCTCTCTCCTCCTCCTCCTCCAAAATACGCCGGGTCTCACCACTTCCGCAGCTGGAGAAACTGACGCGTATCGCGTCAGTCAGCTGCTAGCCCCTCCGGGAACGGAGAATAGCGGCCTTAAAGAAGGCTCCGACGCCGGAGTGATTAACACCGATTTTTTTCGCAGGCAACCCGCGTTACGAAGGGCTACGGAGAATCCCGCCCCCTGAAGGGAATGATGGACAGGCCCCCTAGCAGTACTCAGGATGTGGGGCAGAAAATAAATCAGATTTAAAACGCAACATTACAATAATCATGGGGGACTTCAATATGCAGGTGGACTGGGAAAATCAGGTTGGTAGTGGATCCCAAGAAATGGAAGTTGTGGAATGTCTAAGAGATGTTTTTTTGGAGCAGCTTGTGACAGAGCCTAATAGGGAACAGGCAATTCTGGATTTGGTGATGTGTACTGAAGCAGACTTGATTAAGGAACTTAAGGTGAAGGAACCCTTTGGGAGCACTGACCACAATATGATATAATTTACCCTGCAGTTTGAGGGAGAAGCTGCAATCAGATGCAACGGTATTACAATTAAATAAGGGTAACGACAAAGATATGAGGAAGGAGCCTGCCAGAGTTGATTGGAGAAGGAGCCTAGCAGGGAAGACATTGGAACAGCAATGGCAGGAGTTTTTGGGGGGCTATTCGGGAAGCACAACAGAAATTCATCCCAAGGAGGAGGAAACATGCTCAGGGGAGGACAAGGCATCCATGGCTGACAAGGGAAGTCAAGGACAGCAGAAAGGCTAAAGAAAAAGCATACAAAGTGGTGAAGATTAGTGGGAAACCAGAGGATTGGGAAGCCTTTAAAAGCGAGCAGAGGACAACTAAAAAAGCAATAAGGGGGGAGAAGATGAAGTATGAGTGCAAGCTAGCTAGTAATATAAAGGAAGATAGGAAGAGATATTTTCAATATATAAAAGGTAGGAGAGAGGCACAAATAGACATTGGACCACTAGAAAATGTGGCTGGAGAAGTAATAATAGGTAACAAAGAAATGGCAGATGAACTAAATAGTTACTTTGCATCAGTCTTCACGGTATAAGACACCAGTGGGAAGCCAGAGCTCCAGGAGAACCAGGGGGCAGAGGTGAATGCAGTGACCATTACTAAGGAGAAGGTTCTGGGGAAACTGAAAGGTTTGAAGGTGGATAAGTCACCTGGACCGGATGGACTATACCCCTGGGTCCTAAAAGATAGCTGAGGAAATCGGAGAGGCATTAGTGATGATCTTTCAGGAATCACTGGAGGCAGGAAGAGTCCCAGAGGACTGGAAGGTGGATTTCAGAGTCTGTTATTAAAGATGAGATCGCGAAGCACTTGGAAGTGCATGGTAAAATAGGACAGAGACAGCACAGCTTTGTCAAAGGGAGGTTGTGTCTGACAAATCTGTTCGAGTTCTTTGAGGAGGTAACAAGCAAGTTCGACAAAGGAGAATCAGTGGATGTGATTTATTTAGATTTCCAGAATGCGTTTGACAAGGTGCCGCAAAAGGAGACTGTGAAATAAGTTAAAAGCCCATGGTGTTAAGGGTAAGATCCTGGCATGGAAAGAGGATTTGGCTGACTGGCAGAAGGCAAAGAGTGGGGATAAAGGGGTCTTTTTTAGGATGGCAGCTAGTGACCAGTGGTGTGCCTCAGGGGTCTGTGTTGGGACCACAACTTTTTACAATATACATTACTGATCTGGAAGAAGGTACTGAAGGCACTGTTGCTAAGTTTTCAGATGATACAAAGATCTGTAGAGGGACAGGTAGTATTGAGGAAGCAAGGGGGTTGCAGAAGGACTCGGACAAGCTAGGAAAGTGGGCAATGAAATGGCAAATGAAATACAATGTGGAAAATTTTGAGGTTATGCACTTTGGAAGGAGGAATCTAGGCATAGCCTATTTTTTAAATGGGGAAATGCTTCAGAAAGCACAAGCGCAAAGGGACTTGGGAGTCCTTGTTCACGATTCTCTTATGGTTAATGTGCAGGTTCAGTCGGCAGTTAAGAAGACAAATGCAATGTTGCCATTCCTGTCAAGAGGGCTAGAATACAAGACCAGGGATGTACTTCTGAGGCTGTACAAGACTCTGGTCAGACCCCATTCGGAGTATTGTGAGTAGTTTTGGGCCCCATATCTAAGGAAGGATGTGCTGGCCTTGGAAAGGGTCCAGAGGAGGTTCACAAGAATGATCCCTGGAATGAAAAACTTGTTGTATGAGGAATGTTTGAGGACTCTGGGCCTGTACTCCTTGGAGTTTAGAAGGATGAGAGGGGATCTTATTGAATCGTACAAGATACTGTGAGGCCTGGATAGAGTGGACATGGAGAGGATGTTTCCACTTGTCGGAAAAACTAGAACCAGAGGACACCATCTCAGATTAAAGGGACGATCCTTTAAAACGGAGATGAGGAGGAATTTCTTCAGCCAGAGGGTGGTGAATCTGTGGAACTTTGCCGCAGAAGGCTGTGGAGGCCAATTCACTGAGTGTCTTTAAGGCAGAGATAGATAGGTTCTTGATTAACAAGGGGATCAAGGGTTATGGGGAGAAGGCAGGAGAATGGGGATGAGAAAAATATTAGCCATGATTGAATGGTGGAGCAGATTTGATGGGCCGAGTGGCCTAATTCTGTTTCGATGTCTTATGGTCTTATGGCAACCCTGCGTATTGATCACAGCCAATCCACTTAACCTGCTCATCTTTTCACTTTCCTATCCTTTGGAAGGAATATTTAACACTAAATCCTGCCCTCTGGTCTCTCCCAGTACCACTATATCATATTTCTGGAATGCAATCTGTGCATCTGTGCCTTTAACTCCCCTATCTATTTTTACCATACCCCATGTATTCACATACATGCACAGTAGTCCTGATTTAAATGTCATCACTCTCTCCCTTACTCTAACTTCTCCTATTAATTTACTCTTCTCCATACTGGTGTTTTCTGGACCCCCAGTAGTATTTTGTGTATCCTGGTATTTCCTCTCTAATATTTCTTCCTGGTTCCCACACCCCTGCCAAGGTAGTTTAAAGCCGTCCCAATAGTACGAGCAGAATGCCCCACAAGGAACTCAGTATATCAAGAACTAGAGGAAACAGATTTAGTATAATGGGGGAAAAAAAGAGTTAAAGTGATGTGAGAGAAAGGCTGCAACGGACTTCATGAAAGGGTGGTAGAGGCAGATTCAATTGAGATATTCAGAAGGGAATTGGATTGCTATTTGAAAAGCGAGAATGTGCAAAGTTATATGGATAAGGCAGGTGAGTGGGATTAGATAGAATGCTCTTTCAATGAACAAGTGCAGACTTAATGGGCCAATTGACCTCCTTTGGCACAGTAAAGATTCTGTGATCACTAGACTGCTATTTGTCGACTTCCTACAAGTCATACAACTACGGCAGCATATCGTGTTGAATTAATGATTGATCACAGGTTAAGATATGCTTCCTCAAAAATGTGTGCAAATCACATCACAATACTTATGACCTTATAATGAAGGGAAGGTCATTGATGAAGCTAAATGGTTGGGAGAGGGCGCAGGGTTGAAGAACTCCAGCAGTGATGTTTTGGGACTGACTGATTGACCTCCAACAAACCACGACCACCTTTAAGCTAGGTATGACTCCAACCAGTGGAAAGTTTTCCTCTTGATTTCCTTTGGGTCCTGTGCTGCAGGCTCAACATAAAGCTCCTCGTTATCACTTTGCAATGCACATTTACAGTCAACTATAGAATATATGGCTTCCATCCACTGGAAAGGCATAAATCCAACCCTCATATTATTTGGTCCAAAACTGCCTTGCTGCATGACCTTCAATTAACAAGAACCTAACAAGACTGAACAAGGATAACTCACTGGCTCAAGATAAGGTTTAAGTGCAATAAAATGAATTATGAGTTAGTCAGCAGTAACTTCCAAAAAGGTTTGAATTCTTTATCAGTTAACATGAGCCCAGTTTGGGAGCTCTCACTTTGTAAGAAAGGAAATCTCAAGACAAAATGACACTTTTGAATAGAATCTAGCATTTCGGGACCTCATTATTTTAATGGGAATTCCTGAAATAAATCGCAAGCTAGACAAGGAATTGAAATTGATATTATTAGATAATTAACATGATGACTTCTTGCACTGGGCTATTGCTACAGGTTGAAATCTTAAAACCTTTTCATTTTAATTCCCTTCAAGGAATCAAGCACAAATGTATCGTGTTGAATCTTGAGCCCACTTAGCTTGTTTAATTTAATGTTTCTTTCTTATTTTACAACTCTTCCATGTATAAAAATGGATTTCTGTTTTCCTTCCTGCTCGTAACTCACAAGTTTAATCTATCTCTTCATATCTGAACACTTCATTGTAGTTAAACAACTGGACTGGATCAAACCTCTCAACTCTCCTCATGACCTTGAGCAAGTAAATCAGGTCACTCAGACGTTTCCTACTTCTCCGCTTCCTGAATGTTTTCCCACAGGTTCAATTTCTCATGCTCAGAATCGCTGTTGTTCAAGGTGTAATGTCTTTGAATCGGATGTTGCCCTGAGGCCTCATGCAGAGAAAGTGGCACTGTACTTTGGATTGACCAAGTATTCCGCTGTGTTCTGGCTAACATTCACACAAAGCAGATCATTCATGTGTTCATCTCATTGTATTACGATCCTGGACCAGACCCCAACGTTTGCTAGAATACCGAACAGGAACCCCAATACATTTTTTAAAATTTGTAAAGCTACGAGGAAAGGATACTTTGCTTCAGAAGTGATTCCAAACAAAAGTAGGGATATGGGATATTAAAACAAATTTTATTATTCACTCAGTATAAAACTGCCTTAACATCACAGAAATGTAGTTTACAATTACCAGTTAAAAAATGCTGAACAATAAAAATAAACATTTTAACTTCTAACTGATACTTTCTTTATCTCCAATCAAGCAAAACCCATCGCGGGTTAAAATCCACTTTTAAATAGAGTTAGCAAACATAAGATTACTTGCACATCTTCGGCTAAATAGATCTTTTGAGAGACTGCTTGACAAGAGATAGATCCTGTCAGATTAATGCTGAATCTCTGACAGACTTCTGGCGAAAAGTATTGTTCAGCTCACAGCCAAAACCAACTATACTCTGACTGCTACAGCCCTGGCACCTCCTTCCGCATCATCCCCATTCCATAAGACCATAAGATATAGGAGCAGAATTAGGCAATTTGGTTCATTGAGTCTGCTCTGCCATTTGATCATGGCTGATATGTTCCTCATCACCATTCTCCTGTCTTCTCCCCATAACACCTGATCTCCCTATTAATCAAGAATGCATCTATATCTGTCTTAAAGTCACTCAGTGATTTAGCCTCCACAGCCTTCTGCGGCAAAGACTTCCACAGATTCACCACCCTCTAGCTGAAGAAATTCCTCCTCATCTCTGTTTTAAAGGATCATTCCTTCAATCTGTAGCCGTGCCCTTGGGTTCTAGTTTCTCCTACTAGTGGAAACATCTTCTCTACGTCACTCTATCTAGGCCTCTCAGTATTCTGTAAGTTTCAATGAAATCCTCCCTCATCCTTCTAAACTCAATTGAGTACAGACCCAGAGTCCTCAACCGCTCCTCATATGACAAACCGTTAATTCTGGGGATCATTTTCGTGAACCTCCTCTAGACCCCCTCCAAGGCCAGCACATGCTTCCTTAGATATGGGGCCCAAAACTGTATAAGAGCCTTATACAGCCTCAGAAGTATATACCTGCTCTTGTATTCTAGCCCTCTGGAAATGAATGCTAATATTGCATTTGCCTTCCTAATTGAACCTGCATGCTAACCTTAAGAGAATCATGAACGAGGACTTCTAAGTCCCTTTGTGCTTCAGATTTCTGAAGCTTTTTCCATTTAGAGAATAGTCTCTGCCTCTATTCTTCCTACC